>NC_085015.1:2470282-2475282 GCF_963854185.1 Sardina pilchardus | reverse complement strand
TGTGTGTGTGTGTGTGTGTGTGTGTGTGTGTGTGTGTGTGTGTGTGTGTGTGTGTGTGTGTGTGTGTGTTACCTCTCCCATCACAGCGATGGGGGTCTCTCCTTTGGCCTGTGCCACACGGTGCTCTATCAGGTAGTACGTGTGTGTGTGTGTGTGTGTGTGTGTGTGTGTGTGTGTGTGTGTGTGTGTGTGTGTGTGTGTGTTACCTCTCCCATCACAGCGATGGGGGTCTCTCCTTTGGCCTGTGCCACACGGTGCTCTATCAGGTAGTACATGTGTGTGTGTGTGTGTGTGTGTGTGTGTGTGTGTGTGTGTGTGTGTGTGTGTGTGTGTTACCTCTCCCATCACAGCGATGGGGGTCTCTCCTTTGGCCTGTGCCACACGGTGCTCTATCAGGTAGTACATGTGTGTGTGTGTGTGTGTGTGTGTGTGTGTGTGTGTGTGTGTGTGTGTGTGTGTGTGTGTGTGTGTGTGTGTGTTACCTCTCCCATCACAGCGATGGGGGTCTCTCCTTTGGCCTGTGCCACACGGTGCTCTATCAGGTAGTACATGTGTGTGTGTGTGTGTGTGTGTGTGTGTGTGTGTGTGTGTGTGTGTGTGTGTGTGTGTTACCTCTCCCATCACAGCGATGGGGGTCTCTCCTTTGGCCTGTGCCACACGGTGCTCTATCAGGTAGTACATGTGTGTGTGTGTGTGTGTGTGTGTGTGTGTGTGTGTGTGTGTGTTACCTCTCCCATCACAGCGATGGGGGTCTCTCCTTTGGCCTGTGCCACACGGTGCTCTATCAGGTAGTACATGTGTGTGTGTGTGTGTGTGTGTGTGTGTGTGTGTGTGTGTGTGTGTGTGTGTGTGTGTGTGTGTGTGTGTGTGTGTGTGTGTGTGTGTTACCTCTCCCATCACAGCGATGGGGGTCTCTCCTTTGGCCTGTGCCACACGGTGTTCTATCAGGTAGTACATGTACTCGTCGTAGAGCAGGCGGATCAGGTGGAAGGAGCCGAAACTAGCAGCACTGCGCAGAGTCAGATCTCGGATCACCATCGAACTGAGAGAGGAAGCGATGGATGGAGAGAGAGAGAGAGAAAAAAGAGATGGAGGGAGAGAGAAAGGGAGAGAGAGATGGAGAGAGTGAGACAGAGAAAGAGAGACAGACGGAGAAAGTGAGTTTGGAATATTGTTCTGGCTCTGCTCTGGTGCTACACAATGAATCTACTCGTCCATTAGTCATCGACTATATAGGTCTGAGTTAAGGACGGCCCGATACTGTCACCGACTACTCAATAGGTTTGAGTTAAGGATGGCATCGGGGATCGGGCCGATACTGGGCCTATACTTGTACTTGTAAAAATTCCCCGATAGCACCCACTGATAGCACCCACTCACACCACCAACTGATACCACCCACTGATAGCACCTGACTACACAGGGTCCCTAAATCATAGCAGCTTAGCTGCTGCTCTCAAGAAGCTGCCGCCATGCTTTCATGAAGCCAACTCACTCGCAACGCTTATTTCACTTGCACTCGAAAAACATACAACTAGCTACATTCATGAGTCTGCTCTGCATCTATGCAGCTATACACGTATGGGTTTCTGCTTAAACTCAATTTAGTTGAGTGTAGCCTAGTTGTTGCTGTGTGTCGCTGGTGTGTTAGTGTAATTCAGTACTTCACACTAGTAGCATACAAACACTAGTTATTGCTACTTATTATGTGTTAGAAATATCCGTATCGGCAAGTACACAAATGTAAATACTCGTACTTGTAGAAGTACGTAAAAATTCTCCCCAAAGAAGTACGTAAAAATTCTTTCTGGTTTCTTTAATTCTCGAGTGAAAAGTGAATGTGTTTAGTGAGCTGACACATGAAGACAGCTGAGGATGCCATCTCGGGATTTGGGATCGGTACGGATCATAATAATAATAATAATAATACATTTTATTTATAATGCACTTTACATCAGATATCTCAAAGTGCTACAGGTTAAAAACAAAAATAAGATGAGCAATTTCATTAAAAAGAAAACAAAAAAGAGGAAAAAGAAAAAGGTTTAAGAACATCTAAAAGGGACCAAAAGCTTTGCTAAAAAGAAATGTCTTTAGGTCTTTTTTAAAACAGTCAATGGATTGTGGTGCCCTCAAGGTGTCAGGGAGGGCATTCCATAGACGCGGGGCAGCAGCACAGAAAGCCCTGTCTCCCATGGTCCTGAGTCTGGTTCTGGGTATGTGGAGGAGGTTTGAGTGAGTGGAGCGGAGGGGGCGTGTTGTGTTTTGTGGGTTGATTATTTCTTTGAGGTAGGGGGGGGCATGACCATGAATGCATTGGTGAGTGAGGAGGGATATCTTGTACTCAATCCTGCTGGAGACCGGAAGCCAGTGGAGTGAGTGGAGGATGGGGGTAAGTAATGTGCTCATGTTTCCGCACTCTCATCAGGATCCTAGCTGGATCATGGTTCACACATCGACATTTAATAGACCAAACGACTACTAATTAATCAGAGAAATAATGGACATATTAACTGAATCAAAAGTAGTACTCTGAATTTGACTTTGGGATCCACACGGATCACGGATCGATATTTATAGACCAAACGACTAATTAATAACATTAGCACACTGACGACAACACACTGAAACGATGCATCAAGAATGTAAATATTTTCAGTACGTAGAATAGCTGTGTTCAAGTTGCCCTCACCTGTAGAACGACCACTTGAGCAGGAACAGTTTGGCTGCTTTGGGGAAGGCCGCCGTGGACTGGTAGGGCTTTAGGACCTGGGAGACAACACCCTCCAGCCAGGCAGCCCACTGCTCCAGAGAGTTCTGCTGCTGTAGAGTCAACTTGAAGTCCTGCTCCAACCGCTGCACCACACGGTCCTCACAACGACACACCCACGAGGCCTGCTCCTGCACACACACACACACACACACACACACACACACACACACACACAGAGTGAGCTTAAAGTCCTGCTCCAGCCGCTGGACAACACGGTCCTCACAACGACACACCCACGAGGCCTGCTCCTGCACACACACACACACACACACACACACACACACACACACACACACACACACACACACACAGAGTGAGCTTAAAGTCCTGCTCCAACCCCTGCACCACACGGTCCTCACAACGACACACCCACGAGGCCTGCTCCTGCACACACACACACACACACACACACACACACACACACACACACACACACACACACACACACACACACAGAGTAAGCTTAAAGTCCTGCTCCAGCCGCTGCACCACACGGTCCTCACAACGACACACCAGGAGGCCTGCTCCAGCACACACACACACACACACACACACACACACACACACATACACAGGCGTACCTGCACGTTGGCGAAGTCGACGCAGTTGAGGTCGGAGAGCATCTGGTTGATCTGGGCGGTGTGTGTGTGTGTGTGTGTGTGTGTGTGTGTGTGTGTGTGTGTGTGTGTGTATGTGTGTATGTGTGTGTGTGTGTGTGTGTGTGTGTGTGTGTGTGTGTGTGTGTGTGTGTGTGTGTGTGTGTACCTGCACGTTGGCGAAGTCGACGCGGTTGAGGTCCGAGAGCATCTGGTTGATCTGGGCCGTGTTCTGCAGGACTGCGCGGGCCGCTTGTGCCAGGTGATTCAGAGACGTGTACCTGCGCAGCGTCTGGGCAAACGCACCTGCACACGTCACCTGCAGGGGGAGACATACAGCACACATATTACACACACACACACACACACACACACACACACACACACACATACACACACACACACACACACACACACACATACAGATATTACACACACACACACACACACACACACACACACACACACACACACACTCAAAGATATTACACACACACACACACACACACACACACACACACATACACACACACACACACACACACATATATTACACACACACACATACACACCTGCACACATCACCTGCAGGGGGAGACATACAGCACAGACATTACACACACACCACACACACACACACCTGCACACGTCACCTGCAGGGGGAGACATACAGCACAGACATTACACACACACACACACACACACACACACACACACACACACACACACACACACACACACACACCACACACACACACCTGCACACGTCACCTGCAGGGGGAGACAGCGTAGACATTACACACACACACACACACACACATGCACCTGAGGGGGGAGACACAGCAACACAGACAGTACACACACACACATACACACACAAACACACACCTGCACACATCACCTAAGGGGGGAGGCACAGACAGCAACACAGACACACACACACACACACACACTCCAAATAGATATAAGCACATGAAGTAGAGTGAGCAGGAAGTGACATCAGACCTTGATGCGGACCATCTCCTCGGGCACGTTCATCATGGCGTTAGTCAGCCAGCTGTCCAGGCTCTTGGCAAAGTTACGGATGGCCTGGGTTAAGGCACCTGCACACACACACACACACACACACACACACAGAGAAGTTACTGTACGGATGGCCTGGGATAAGGCACCTACACACACACACACCCACACACACACACAGAAGTTACGGATGGCCCGGGTTAAGGCACCTGCACACACACACACACACACACACACACACACACACACACACACACACACAGAGAAGTTAAGGATGGCCTGGGTTAAGGCACCTGGACACACACACACACACACACACACACACACAGAGAAGTTAACTCTCGCCAAATGAATAAACATATGTTACGTATGTCTAAGGATGACTCTCGCCAAATGAATAAATCAATACGTTATGCATGTCTAAGGATAACTCTCGCCAAAATGCCTCCTAGGGTGTTTTTGTGAATGTACAGTAGATGAATCAAACGTGCATTTAAAAGCATAATTACTGTATGTCCCAAGCGCCACTTCTAAGCTTGTCGATGTTGTGGTTTTCGGGTGAAATGGCTTTTTGAATGGGGATGGTAGGGGGACTACTATTTTGATAC
>NC_085015.1:2455282-2457782 GCF_963854185.1 Sardina pilchardus | reverse complement strand
CAACACTGAGAAAGTTATTAGATGCTAAGACACCAGGCTAAAATCAACACAGGATAGCTAATCAGATGCTAAGACACCAGACTATAATTAACAATATGAACGTTATTAGGTGCATAACATGTTTATAATACACTTATTGTAATCTATTAATGAGGCCAAATCCACTTCCTGCTTTAGTCCCCTGCTTAAGATCCTGAGTGCTTTAGTCTCCTGCTTTAGTCTCCTGCTTAAGATCCTGAGCACTTTAGTCTCCTGCTTTAGTCCCCTGCTTAAGATCCTGAGCACTTTAGTCTCCTGCTTTAGTCCCCTGCTTTAGATCCTGAGTGCTTTAGTCTCCTGCTTTAGTCCCCTGCTTAAGATCCTGAGCACTTTAGTCTCCTGCTTTAGTCCCCTGCTTAAGATCCTGAGCACTTTAGTCTCCTGCCTAAGATCCTGAGCACTTTAGTCTCCTGCTTTAGTCCCCTGCTTTAGATCCTGAGTGCTTTAGTCTCCTGCTTTAGTCCCCTGCTTAAGATCCTGAGCACTTTAGTCTCCTGCTTTAGTCCCCTGCTTAAGATCCTGAGCACTTTAGTCTCCTGCCTAAGATCCTGAGCACTTTAGTCTCCTGCTTTAGTCCCCTGCTTAAGATCCTGAGCGCTTTAGTCTCCTGCTTAAGATCCTGAGCGCTTTAGTCTCCTGCTTAAGATCCTGAGTGCAGAGGTGATGTTGGTGAGGATGGGATACGCTATGGGCTCTTTGGATGGAGGGAGGGGGGGGGGGCATTTTCAGTGTGGGGGGGTCGGGGGGTCATACCTTCTTGTCTGCCGACGGCACGCTACTGTCCTCCCCCTCACAGATACTCACGGTGGCGGGCGAGGCGCGGGCTGCGGAGGTGTGTGTGTGTGTGTGTGTGTGTGTGTAGCCCTGGCTGCTGCTGCTGCTGCTGCTGCTGCTGGCTCCGCCGCTGCTGTTGCTGTTGGCCCCGCCTCCTGCCAGCATGTACCCGCCCTGGATCACGTAGCTGCCGCCGCCAACGCCAACGCCGCCGTTAGAGGTGGCGCCGCCGTCCCCCGTGCCATTGGACGTGCTGGCTGTCCCCGTGGCAACCACAGCCGGGCCGGGCCCGCCCCCTGCCCCGGAGGTTGCGACGGGATTGGCTACGATCTGGCCCGCCCCGGCGACGAACATGGAGACGGAGCCGGCCGAGCCGGTCGTCACGGCGACGGTGAGGGGAGTGGCAGGGGTGGTCGGGGAACCGGAAGTGGGCGTGGTCTCGTAATACGAGCTGCCGGCAGAAGTCTGAGTGTAGAGGGGAGCCTCGGAGTAGCTGAAGCTACCGGAGCGACTGAGGAGAGGAGGAGGAGAGGAGAGGGGGGGAGAGGGGGATATAAGGGAGGAGAGGAGAGGAGAGGAGAGGGGGGGAGAGGGGGATATAAGGGAGGAGAGGAGAGGAGAGGGGGGGAGAGGGGGATAGGGAGGAGGAGAGGAGAGGAGGAGGAGAGGAGGGGGGAGAGGAGAGGGGGATAGGGAGGAGGAGAGGAGAATATAAGGGAGGGGAGGAGAGGGGAGGAGGAAAGGAGAGGAGAGGGGTGGAGGAGAGGGGTGGAGGAGGAGAATATAAGGGAGGAAAGGAGAGGAGAGGGGTGGAGGAGAGGGGGCGAGGAGGAGAATATAAGGGAGGGGAGGAGAGGAGAGGAGAGGGGTGGAGGAGAAGAGAGGAGAGGAGAGGAGAGGGGGCAATGAGGAGAATATAAGGGAGGAGAGGAGAGGAGAGGGGTGGAGGGGAGGGGGCGATGAGGAGAATATAAGGGAGGAGAGGAGAGGAGAATATAAGGGAGGAGAGGAGAGGGGCGTAAGAGGATATTCTTCAATAAATGATCTGAAAATGAGCACTACCATGTCTAAACACCAGGGGGCGCAGATATGCTCTACACACACTGACTGCAGTGCTACACCCCTACAGGGTCTAATAGAACCATCTGCACTGCACCTGCACTTAACTAGTGTTGGGTAGAGGGGTTCAGTAGTGTTGGGTAGAGGGGTTCAGTGGTGTTGGGTAGAGGGGTTCAGTGGTGTTGGGTAGAGGGGTTCAGTGGCAGAGGGGTTCAGTGGTGTTGGGTAGAGGGGTTCAGTAGTGTTGGGTAGAGGGGTTCAGTGGTGCTGAGTAGAGGGGTTCAGTGGTGTTGGGTAGAGGGGTTCAATGGGTAGAGGGGTTCAGTAGTGTTGGGTAGAGGGGTAGTGTGGGTAGAGGGGTTCAGTGGTGTTGGGTAGAGGGGTTCAGTGGTGTTGGGTAGAGGGGTTCAGTGGGTAGAGGTGTTCAGTAGTGTTGGGTAGAGGGGTTCAGTGGTGTTGGGTAGAGGGGTTCAGTAGTGTTGGGTAGAGGGGTAGTGTGGGTAGAGGGGTTCAGTGGTGTTGGGTAGAGGGGTAGTGTTGGGTAGAGGGGTTCAGTGGCAGAGGGGTTCTGTGGGTAGAGGGGTTCAGTGGTGTTGGGTAGAGGGGTAGTGTTGGGTAGAGGGGTTCA
>NC_085015.1:2447782-2450282 GCF_963854185.1 Sardina pilchardus | reverse complement strand
TCAAGGTGATGTCTGAATAGAGAGAGACCAATGCATGGACACACACACACACACACACACACACACACACACACACACTCCTTCCCCCAGGACCAGGTGTGCAAGCATTCAAACTTCTTCGATAGATAAGCAGTCAACTGCTCATCTATCAACTGTGTGTGTGTGTGTGTGTGTGTGTGTGTGTGTGTGTGTGTGTGTGTGTGTGTGTGTGTGTGTGTCATAAAAGTGGTGCAATAACATACTGGTGACAATAATGATATGCAAACATATTGCACCACGATAACACACTTAATCCTCTGATGACTGCTAGTTTATGAGCCTACGGAGAGAGAATCAAACAGCGCTCCTTTGTTTATGGAGCTACACTGGCTTCCAGTTGCCTACAGAATTCATTTCAAAGTCCTGCTCCTGGCATACAAGTCCCTACACAACAACGCCCCCACCTACCTCACTGACCTCCTGGAAGCTTACACACCTGCAGCTCACTGAGATCCTCCTGGAAGCTCACACTCCTGCAGCTCACTGAGATCCTCCTCAGCAGGCCTGCTACATGTCCCTAACATGTCCCTGCAGACACTCTGCTGCAGTCTAGACACATTAGCTAACTTTATGTAATCATAGATTAGCGCAGCTTGCCATTACATTATCAACTTTGCTTTTCATGCTAGCGGGAACTTCTCCTTTTAGTACACCGGAAGAATACATAAAAGCCTCAAGATGGTAGTGATTTTCCCGCTTAAAATTCATTTATTTTCATTTTGAAAGAAACAACACAGTGAAGCAATAGAAAATACCATTTGCAGTTCGTTTGTTTAGAACTGGAAATCGCGTTGCCAGGACAACATGACATTTTCACTTACGCACTCATGGCTCTGACGCACTCCATATGGCTCTGACGCACTCTATTATCTTGTTCTGACATCATAAAGAGTCAGAATGCTGACATCATAACAAGTCAGAATGCTGACATCATAAAGGCCTCTAGAGCGCTGACATCATAAAGGCCTCTAGAGTGCTGACATCATAAAGGCCTCTAGAGTGCTGACATCATAAAGGCCCAGAGTGCTGTGCTCAGAAGCTGTGTTCTGCTATGGTTCTGAGGCTCTCTGTTCTCTCTCTGCGTGTGGCACACAGCATGGCACGGACGGGGCGATCTGCACGGCGAGGGCACGCGCGCGGGCACAGACACCGACGGCGCCGCCGCAACCAGCACCTCCGCATGATGCTGCGGCTGCGGCGCAGGGCTGGGACGGAGGCGGGTCGGAACCGGCCGTGGCTGAGAGGAGAACCGGCCCCGACAGCAGCGCTGGTCCTGGAGAAGCAGAACCGCACGGTGCACCGCCGCTGGAGCCGCACGCCCCGCCCACGCAGCTTCAGAACCGCCCGGCGCGACCTCCGACCCCGACCACCCGTCACCACGGAAACACACGCGTCCGCATCACAGTGACCCCTGCTGCTGCAGCTCTCAGGAGGGACGCCGCCGCCACATCCACTTCACCTCCTCTCGTGACCTCTAACCTCTGACCCCTGCTGCTGCAGTCCACCTGCTCACCCGCCACTCAGCACTATACTGCCCCTCCCCCTCTACAGTAAACTGCTCTATACATTAACCTAGACCTCATCTGCTCTATACTGTACATTAATCTAGACCTCATCTGTTCTATACTGTACATTAATCTAGACCTCATCTGCTCTATACATTAAGACCTCATCTGCTCTATACATTAACCTAGACCTCATCTGCTCTATACTATACATTAACCTAGACCTCATCTGCTCTATACATTAACCTAGACCTCATCTGTTCTATACTGTACATTAATCTAGACCTCATCTGCTCTATACATTAAGACCTCATCTGCTCTATACATTAACCTAGACCTCATCTGCTCTATACTATACATTAACCTAGACTTCATCTGCTCTATACATTAACCTACACATCATCTGCTCTATACATTAACCTACACATCATCTGCTCTATACTATACATTAATCTAGACCTCATCTGCTCTATACTATACATTAATCTAGACCTCATCTGCTCTATACATTAACCTAGACCTCATCTGCTCTATACTATACATTAATCTAGACCTCATCTGCTCTATACATTAATCTAGACCTCATCTGCTCTATACTGTACATTAACCTAGACCTCATCTGCTCTATACATTAATCTAGACCTCATCTGCTCTATACTATACATTAATCTAGACCTCATCTGCTCTATACATTAATCTAGACCTCATCTGCTCTATACTGTACATTAACCTAGACCTCATCTGCTCTATACATTAATCTAGACCTCATCTGCTCTATACATTAATCTAGACCTCATCTGCTCTATACTGTACATTAATCTAGACCTCATCTGCTCTATACATTAACCTAGACCTCATCTGCTCTATACATTAATCTAGACCTCATCTGCTCTATACTATACATTAATCTAGACCTCATCTGCTCTATACATTAATCTAGACCTCATCTGCTCTAT
>NC_085015.1:2437782-2442782 GCF_963854185.1 Sardina pilchardus | reverse complement strand
AGGAGAGGACTACTCGTGTGCTCCACCTCTACGGGCAGCAGGTGAGGCAGAGGAGAGGACTACTCGTGTGTTCCACCTCTACGGGCAGCAGGTGAGGCAGAGGAGAGGACTACTCGTGTGCTCCACCTCTACGGGCAGCAGGTGAGGCAGAGGAGAGGACTACTCGTGTGTTCCACCTCTACGGGCAGCAGGTGAGGCAGAGGAGAGGACTACTCGTGTGTTCCATCTCTACGGGCAGCAGGTGAGGCAGAGGAGAGGACTACTCGTGTGTTCCATCTCTACGGGCCGCAGGTGAGGCAGAGGAGAGGACTACTCGTGTGTTCCACGTAATCACGCTGAGAGACGCAGTCCACAATCAGTCTCATCAACATCTTTATTCTCACTCCCTCTGACTGTGATCTGGTGACTTTCTCAACTTGTCAGTCCAAAAAATCTACATTAGAAACCAGATGATAGTTCTAAATAAGGAATTCTGTTGAATCTTGTATATATATATATTTTTTTTTAATTCAATATCATTTTTTCCATTAAATCATTTCTGACTATTACAGAGACGATGAGCTGATGATGTTGGATTTACTTTAGCCTACCCATAGACAATAAAAAAAAAAAAAGATAATAATAAAAAACTGACCAATAATTGTCATTAAAGTGTCACGCAACCCAGACGGGCTACGCCCCCTTCCCAGCCTAGGAAGCTGCCTAGTAACCGTACCACAACAAATGGCCGCCCCTCCTCCCCTTACACAAGGCCCTCTCCCCTCAAACGCGGACACGCCGAGGACCGCGGAGGGACAGAACATCGCTGCAGCACGCTAGATACGCTCACAATGATAACAGTTACGACCAATAACTACGATTAGTTGCATTACTTGATGAGATAGCGAAGTAAATCTAATTAAACGGGCTGAACGTCAGGTGACGTTAGCAGTCAGGATTCCTTGCTAACACCGAGGTTGGGAAACTGAACTGTCACTCACGCACGGCACTTCAGAAAGCTATCGTTAGTGGTAATTCACAAGAGCATCAATCCTACATTACACCTGGTATGGACAGCCGATAACAAATGATAGCGGTCTAGGAGGTGCACCGATATGGAAAGAACAGCTGTAGGTATGCTCGCTGTCATAGCTAGCAGGCTAACCTTTTCAGTTCTATGACAGGCCAGCCGAAGCAACGTTAGCCAGCCTCACAGCTAACGTTAGATCATTTTCATCTAGTGGCTGCAAGTGCATTTGATGACATATCGTCGATATTCCATTAGCGCACATACTGCTGCTCGGCCGAAAAGGCAGCTTGATTGAAAATGTCGCCAGATAGTTGGCTAGCTGGTAATCAGATACAATATGAGGTGCAAGCAGCTGCTAGTTTCGCGTATATTAGCAAGCTAGCGTCACCCCCGCCATTTTGTACAGCCTATCGTGCATTTGACATCGCCATAACAACAGCCTGTTTTTAGAAAGACTGAAACATCAAGTCAGACGATTATTCGAAACAAGCTAGACAGATGGCCAGTGAGCCTTATTGTGATTCTGATAGAGGAGGCTAGTGATGGCTAGCTTGCTACCTAGCCCATTGGCTGTTAATGACTACGAACGCATATGAAGATAAAACAACAGCAATCCTTACAGACATTTTCTTCTGAAACGTAAAATGTCTGATTACATAATTATTTAAGATTTCACCTCTTATTCCGAGAGAATTCCCAACTGGTATATTGGGGTTTTTATTTTTTCAAGGTTTCAGGCTGTTGTTGTTGTTGACTCTCGTTGCTGGGTTCTTGTCGCCAGGACTACCGTGGCTATGGCGCTTCTTCCTCACCGGGGCAACTGTTGCTACCCACCCGCTCTAGGTCCCGCCCCCAGAAGCCCTGTGAGTGGCTCCAACGGAATGACTGTGTTTACAAAGTAGCTGCTTCATAGGGTCGTCTCTCTGTCAGTTTATTCGGGGCTATCCTGTTTGCCACATCTGAGCTAGTTCTGAATGCCCATTGCTATTCTGTTGCAGTTTTACTGAAATAAATGTATTAATTTTCACGTGGTTTACCCCAAAAGAAACAGTCCCTTCTTTGTTGTTACCATGACACAGATATTTTGCCTGATGACATGCAGCCTACCAGTAGTCTATGTTAAAGTGGCCACTAAATTTAAGAGATTTATAGAGCATTATATTTGTGTATCATCTGACTTCAGTCCTCTTACTGTAAGTTGTTTGTGTAAAACGTTTATATTGTATGATGTGAGGACTGCAATCATATAACAATGACAAGGTGTTCACAAGCCTGTGTGACACAATACAGGACGTCCGGCGCACTTCTATTGTTTTTGTTGCTGTAAGTGGGACAATTGCTCATGTTCATTTAGGCCTAGGCTACATTAGAGTCCTTTATAGGCTACATTAGGCGTCCTTTATAGGCTACATTAGGCGTCCTTTATAGGCTACATTATGAGTCCTTAGGCCTAGGCTACATTAGGAGTCCTTAGTGACAACTAGTTGCATGCGTGACAGCGAAACTGATTATTAACTATAAACCAATCAAATGGAAACTGAAGCGGCACGTAAATAACCACCACAAAAAGTAACGGAATGGGATCCAAAGACGGCGCTGGTATTGCATCCCACTGGCCCTAAGCCCAGATGGCCACTGTGTTTGTCCCCGGTTCGATTCCCGCCCGCGGTCCTTTCCGGATCCCACCCTGCTCTCTCTCCCATTCACTTCTTGTCATTCTTCACTGTATCTACCAAGGCATAAAAAGCCCAAAAGATATACTCTAAAAAAAACAGACATGCTGAACCGAAGGCCCATGAAGTGAACTTCTAAGGGTGACATGAAAGAACACAGCAGGGACATTCATGATACAAATCCAAAGTTTATAGCCTGATTAAAACTACATTAATTTGTTCATAGTCTACTAGATTGATCTGGAATCCAAAGTGTATAGCCTAATAGTCTACTAGATTAATTATAGCCTGATTAATAGTCTACTAGATTGATACAAATAGCCTAATTAATAGTCTACTAGATTGATCTGGAATTCTGATGCAGTAGCCTACACATGTAGAGCTCATGTGAAAAAGCAAAACAGTGCCCTAACATCTGGTTGAAGCATCACCACCTTAGTGCTCGTACCCTGCAGGAATAAGGGCCAAAGGTATTTTAAAGGACAGCTCACATGTGATCAGGAATAAGGGCCAAACGTATTTTAAAGGACAGCTCATATGTGATCAGGAATAAGGGCCAAACGTATTTTAAAGGACAGCTCATATGTGATCAGGAATAAGGGCCAAACGTATTTTAAAGGACAGCTCACATGTGATCAGGAATAAGGGCCATTTTAAAGGACAGCTCACATGTGATCAGGAATAAGGGCCATTTTAAAGGACAGCTCACATGTGATCTTGGACTGTTCAAACCGCTGAGATCAGACAGGTGTCTGCTCCCACAGGCCTAAAACAGAAAGACTGAGCAGGAGTCCCTCTCATCAAGCCATCCACACCCTGAATAAGTATGAAACTGCACTTACACACACATCACTTGTTACCCCATTCTCTGTCAATCTATTTATTACATTCTTCTAAATCTTTCTTTATACTTTAAGACTTTAAATAGTTAGTGATACCTCCCCAGATAGCAGAACTACCCAGGGCCAGAACTGGGCCACACCAACCGCTTCCGGCACGGATCTGCATAATCAGTCCAGAGTTGTTCTGGATCTGCATCAGTCCAGAGTTGTTCTGGATCTGCATCAGTCCAGAATTGTTCTGGATCTGCATAATCGGTCCATAGTTGTTCTGGATCTGCATAATCGGTCCAGAATTGTTCTGGATCTGCATAATCATTCCAGAATTGTTCTGGATCTGCATAATCAGTCCAGAATTGTTCTGCATCTGATTGGTGGATCTGCTGCCAATGAGGCTAATACTGGCCCAGCTCCGTACGATGCTCTGCTCAGCGCAGTAACTTGATGAAAAGGACCAGTAAACCATGTTAAGGCGTTTGGGGAGAAAAACAACTAGTATACGAGTGTTGTATAACGAGAGAATGTCGTGTTGTATAGCGCTAACGTGTTTGTGTGTAGTTGTCACTTCCTGTGTGTGTTGTTAATGTAGTTGTGTGTGTAACCAGTGCTAATTGTGTCATGTGTGTCTGACCCGTTTGGTGCAGTGAGGTGTTGGGGAGCAAGGGATGGGAACTGAGCCGGATGTGAGCCGGATGTGGAGTGTTGGGGAGCAAGGGACGGGGACTGAGCCGGATGTGAGCCGGATGTGGAGTGTTGGGGAGCAAGGGATGGGAACTGAGCGGGATGTGGAGGCTGATGCAAATAAACGGCTGAAAAGCAATAAAACGGCCATTGGTTAGAATACTATACAGTATACTATAGGTGTTAATGGACACCATTGGTTAATAGGCTACTATACAGTATACTGTAGGTGTAAATGGACACCATTGGTTAGAATACTATACAGTATACTATAGGTGGTAATGGACACCATTGGTTAGAATACTATACAGTATACTATAGGTGTAAATGGACACCATTGGTTAGAATACTATACAGTATACTATAGGTGTAAATGGACACACTAATGATGTATTATTCTAATTCAGTTCAGTTAGTCTGATGCTCAGGGACAAATTCCTTCTGAGACAATGTGGAACCTTTATTGATTTTTTAAAATCTTTGTGACAGAGTTTTCTCTCCAAAGGCCCTGGGCTTTCTTCCAAATAGGCCCACTACCCTACGCAGTGCACACACACACATTCACCCAAGATTGCTGTCTCACGTACTAGCCGGTCAAGGTATCACATTCAAACTAGATGATCACATTTGATCATTCATGGACAAATTACTTTTGAGATAATGTGTACCCTTTATTGATGTGAGTTTCAAACCCATCTTGGATGTAGATGAGTTGGTGTTGAGTGTAACGCTGGTAGCTGTGCAGTCGGCCTGTGTGTGTGTGTGTGTTGGCTAAACTCCCCTCCTGGTGCATACTGT
>NC_085015.1:2347930-2420082 GCF_963854185.1 Sardina pilchardus | reverse complement strand
GTTGTGAGTAGTCTAGAGTGTACTTGACTGTTGTGAGTAGTCTGGAGTGTTGTGAGTAGTCCTAGAGTGTACCTGACTGTTGTGAGTGATCTAGAGTGTTGTGAGTAGTCTAGAGTGTACTTGACTGTTGTGAGTAGTCTGGAGTGTTGTGAGTAGTCTAGAGTGTTGTGAGTAGTCTGGAGCGTACAGTACCTGACTGTTGTGAGTAGTCTGGAGCGTACAGTACCTGACTGTTGTGAGTAGTCTAGAGTGTTGTGAGTAGTCTAGAGTGTACCTGACTGTTGTGAGTAGTCTGGAGTGTTGTGAGTAGTCTAGAGTGTACCTGACTGTTGTGAGTAGTCTGGAGTGTTGTGAGTAGTCTAGAGTGTACAGTACCTGACTGTTGTGAGTAGTCTGGAGTGTTGTGAGTAGTTTATCTGATCTGTCTGCATTACTGGCCACAGCATGTTGTTTTTCACCAACTCACCTCCTTCTCCTCCATTCTATCTTCTCTCATCCCATCTTTCCTCAACTCCCCATTCTCTTCTCTCCTTCTCGTCTCCTCCTCTCTCCCCCTCTTCTTTCTCTTTTTCCTCTCCTCCTTTCTCTTTTCTCCTCCTTTCTCTTTCCTCCTCTTCTCTCCTTCTCGTCTCCTCCTCTCTCCCCCCTTCTCTCTTTCCTCCTCTTTTCTCCATCTCTTCTCTTCCTTCTCTCTCTCCTTCTCCTCCTCACCTGTATTTCTCCTCCCTCTGCAGTCCTGGGTGAACGAGCTCCTCCGTTGGAACCCCGAGGACTTCTGTGGGATCACCGAGATCAGCGTTCCCAAAGCCTCTCTGTGGAGACCCGACTTCACCGTCATGGAGAGGTGAGATATCCCACCCTGATGATGCTGACCCTCCACTTACGAGAGGTGTGGCCGGTATCGCCGCTTCCATTACCTGAGTGTGTGTGTGTGTGTTTGTTAACTGAGAAATGCTTGTGGATTCAAATTCTTATTCAGATTCAGATTGAGATTATTTAACCTGAACCCTGGTTAAGCTCTTCTGTGTGTTGCGGGATCGGTGACTTCCTGTCGCATCAGTATCTCATGTGCCTTCTCCACTGAGAGAACTGTCTCTGGTCAACTGGTTCACGCTCAATATGTTGAACAGATTTGGAGCTTTTCTACCGAAAGTAAATCAGTTCAGTGCAGGTACCAACAAATAGCTGTTTTTGCCTGTGAACCACAGTGGGTCTGTCATTCTACAGTTCGGTTACACACGCAACACTCTCTGTTGGTGATACATCCTTAGTGCCGTACAAATCTGGTGGAAATGCAGGCTGATACACTGCAAAAAATGAAATCTAATCAAGTGTTAGTAATCTTATATTAAGGTCAGAACATCTATTTGGTATTGGTTTTTTGTGTGAAAGACTTAGTGCTGTCTCTAAAGACCATATTGACTTAATTTCAGAAGACTTTGACTTATTTTCAGAAGTTTCATCAAGACTTCAATATACTCAATACACTGGCAGACAAATGTGCTCGTTTTCAGGAAGCTATATCTTAAAATAAGTCAAACTTATCTTAAATTAAGTAAAATGATTTCACAAGAAAACACCAGGTAAGTGTCTTTATACTGAAAACAATACCACCTAGTTTTTGTTTATCTTGATATCAGATTAATAACATTTGGTTAGATTGTATTAGATGAGCAGTTTTTGCAGTGTGTACTAGATAGCACCAAGGAATGGAATCGGTTAAAGAACCGGCTCTGTGGTCGTCGAAAAACATCCTCAGAGAGTTTGAACAACTGCTCCCGCAGTCACCCAAAGGTCACTCCTATCGATGACTCTCAGTCCTGTGTTGTCTCTCCGCCTGGTTCTCAATGAGACTGAAGATAAACATCCAGCTTCTGTGTGTGTGTGTGTGTGTGTGTGTGTGTGACTGGACAATGAGACAGCAGTTGGTACTCGACCACATCGCTCTTCTGTTGGGGACGATCATGATGAAAAATGGTTGTTTACTCCCGTCCAATAGTACGACTCCCGCAACTCACTTGGAGGCTGTTTGCTCTGTAGTAGAGACCTCCATTGTGCCGGTGCAGCTCTGTCTCTGGTCATGCCGCTGCAGGTCTGTCTCTGGTCGTGCCGCTGCAGGTCTGTCTCTGGTTGGATGCTGAAGTTCCCTGGGACCTTCACAATCACACAGTTGGGAGGGGAGCATCCCTCTACTGTATGTTCCCAGGGTCCTATGTTCCCCACTGTTTGACGCAGTTGGGTAACACTACGACCAATTTGGAAAGTTGTCGTCATCAGTGTAGCTCGCCCCTGGCCCGTTGATCTAGTGCTACAGCTTCCGAAAACAGTAAAGATTGGACGTAGCAGAGAGTAAACATTGGTCGTAGCAGAGAGGGTTAAAGCAGTGTGTTATCCATTTGCATCCAGTGAGATTATCACATGCGTGCTTGGTGCCGCCCCTCGGGTTGGGCCATTACATTATTTGTGGCCAGACCCTTAAGCAGCTTTCACACCAAGAACGATAACTATAACTATAACCATAACGATAACTATAACTATAACGATAACTATAACTATAACTATAACTATAACCATAACCATAACCATAGCGATAACTATAACTATAACTATAACCATAACCATAACCATAACCATAACCATAACCATAGCTATAACGATAACGATAACGATAACGATAACGATAACGATAACCATAACCATAACCATAACGATAGCGATAGCTATAACCATAACATAACCATAACCATAACCATAACCATAAAAAAAGCGTCCACACTGGCCAACAATAAGAAAAGTCTCTCCATGTGTTAATGAATGTGATGGCTAGAATATTATGGCTTCTGATTGACTGTTAGCTTTTTGTCGTTCTGAAAGTGATCAACAACAATATCGTTCATGTCGTTATTGTTATGTGTGTGCTGTCTGTATCTCCTCAGCATTGAGATGAAGGAGAGAGACGCTGGGAGCACCCAAATGAGCCTGCTGTCAGCAGGCTACATCTACTTTGGAGACAGCTACAAGCTCACCAGCACCTGCAAGATGGATCTCTACAAGTTCCCCTTCGACACGCAGCGATGCACACTCACGGTCTTGTCCTTTCTGTACAAAAGTGAGTGTGTGTATACTGTGGGTCTGTTTACACATTTCATTACATTGTAGTTTGTTGTTTATTTACTCAAGGTGTTGTTTGTTTAGTGATTGTGTGGTATCTCATTGACATTTTAACCATTTTACAACCATTGTTTATTATTTACTTTGCTCAGGTACAGTTCACCCTTGAGGAGAACTCAGCTCTTAGATAGAGAAATAGGCTCCATTTTAACAGTTTGAACCCTTGAGAATCACATTTACTTTTGTCTTCAAAGGCAATCAGAACCTTTCACGCAGAATGTAAATGTCATGTTTAACGTTACTTGTGTGTGCCCCTGTGCACCCCCCCCCCAAAAAACACACACACACACACACACACACACACACACACACACACAGTCAACCAGATGCGTCTGTTCATCTCCTCCGACTCCTCGGATGTGACGACGGGGTCCCTCACCGTGTTCCAGAAGCAGGGCGAGTGGGACCTCATCAGTGTCCACGTCTCCAAGGACAACCTCACCCTTGGCCATCGTGATGTGTGGGACCAGCTGGTGTATACGGTATGAGGCTAACGCTAGCTCTGCTGGTGTGTATGGTATGAGGCTAATGCTAGCTCTGCTGGTGTATACGGTATGAGGCTAATGCTAGCTCTGCTGGTGTATACGAGGCTAATGCTAGCTCTGCTGGTGTATACGAGGCTAACGCTAGCTCTCCAGCTGGTGTATATGGTACGAGGCTAACGCTAGCTCTGCAGCTGGTGTATACAGTATGAGGCTAACGCTAGCTCTGCAGCTGGTGTATACGGTGTGAGGTTAGCGCTAGCTCTGCAGCTGGTGTATACGGTACGAGGCTAACGCTAGCTCTGCAGCTGGTGTATATGGTATGAGGTTAGCGCTAGCTCTGCAGCTGGTGTATACAGTATGAAGCTAACGTTAGTTCTCCTCCAGCTGGTGTATACGGTATGAGGCTAACGCTAGCTCTCTAGCTTGTGTATACGGTATGAGGCTAACGCTAGCTCTCCAGCTGGTATAAGGTATGAGGTTGACGCTGGCTAACAGCAACTTTCTATGGCCGTTTTACAAGTAATACGACCTGTTCAGAATGCTGAGGAAGTGGCGTTTGCCCTATTTAGAGTGTATGGGCCATCAAAATGATTTTTGGAAACATTGTTTTAGAGGGCCTTTAAACTCTTGTATATAACAATGCTAGCTCTCCAGCTCTGGTAAACATTGATCTTAGCTTTAGAAATGAGCCTTCCAGTCCTGACTGTAGTCTGAGGAAAACTGAGCAGGGGAGCAGAGCAGACTAGGCCACAGATTTTGACCTTGCCCTGTGACCTTGCCCTTTGACCCTGGCTGTGACCTTGCCGTTTGACCTTGCCTAACATTAGGTTTTGCGCTCCATCACAGCACTTTTCATCACGCAAATAAATTCCCACCATGGTCCTTTGGGGGCTCCAGTAGCTATTTACTCTCTGCTGCATGTGTGTGTGTCTCTTTTGATAACTCTCCTGAGCTGACTACTATCTGCTCTGTGTGTGTGTGTGTGTGTGTGTGTGTGTGTGTGTGTGTGTGTGTTTCCGTGCCCCAGATCACCATCACCAGGAGGCCTCAGCTGTATGTCATTAACTTCCTGATCCCCATCTTGGTCTTCCTGGTTCTTGATCTGGTGTCCTTCTTCATGAACGAGTCCAGAGGGGAGAAGTTGAGCTTCAAGGTCACCATCCTACTGGCCATCTCTGTGCTGCTGCTCATCCTCCATGATATCCTGCCCTCCACACACCAGAAAACACCTGTTATTGGTCAGTCTAACACAAACACACACACACACACACACACACACACACACACACAGACACACACACACACACACACACACACACACACACACAAAGTAACTTGCAAAATGAGGATTAACATTCAAGCCATATAGCAAAAGACACTAGGTAATAGTAACTAGCCCTACCATAAATACTACTTCCAAAGGAGGAGAATGCAGAAGTTTAAGTGGGATACTAGTCAAAGTGTAATGGAAGGAGGTAGTGGTAGAAAGAAGGAAAGTGCATGTTAGATGTGTTGGGTTGAAGGGAAGTGCATGTTAGATGTGTTGGGTTGAAGGAAAGTGCATGTTAGATGTGTTGGGTTGAAGGAAAGTGCATGGGTAGTGCATGGTAAGTGCATGTTAGGTGTGTTGGGTTGTTACCAGAGTTGGGTCTTCAAGAGCTTCTTGCACTCGATTGGTTGTTCCACCAATGGGGAACTACAGATGGAAATAAATCGGATTGCCGTATGTAGGGGCGGCTGTGCCAGATGACGTTCCTCGGAGGAAGGGAGCAGTTTAGGGAGAACACCACTTATGAGAGCAGTTAAGTACGTGGGAGCAGTTTAGGGAGAACACCACTTATGAGAGCAGTTAAGTACGTGGGGGCAGGACCAGCGATCACTTTGTAGGCACGCATCTGTGACTTGAATTTGATGCCGTCGGCTAAAGTAAGTTGGTAACGTGGGCCCTTTTTGGCACAACCTTGGTAGGAGCAAGAGATATGAACTACATTTTGACTTTGTATAGTTGTATAGTTTGGCAGTAGGACCAACCGTTTGGTCTTAGAGATGTTTAGTTGGGAGTCTTCAGGCTGGAATGACGGATAGAGCTGGGCATCGTCTGCGTTGCAGTGATACGATAAGTCATGTGAGCAGATAATCGAGCCCAGTGGGGTAGTGTACGTGGCAAAGAGAACAGGCCCCAGTACAGAGCCTTGGGGCACCCCTTTGTCATGAGTCAATCACACACACACACACACACACACACACACACACACACACACACACACACATAAAAAACCTCACAACTCACAGACTGGGACTGTCTCCTTTTTTCAAATCAAATTTGAATGAGATTTAACCCATAAATCATTTTGAATCGTCTAAAAGCAAGCAGCAAGGGGTCAGCCTTTACAGGGTATTTATATTCAGGCAGGGAAGAGGGCAGCCATGAACACCACCTGCTTGATCTCCATGTTCACAGGGATGTTCTGCACTGGGGTCTTCTTGTTTGTTGGCTGCAGCATCGTGGAGACGATCACGGTCAGTTTCCTGATCCGCATGGCCTCCAAGTGTGATGGTGATGCCAAGGCTCTCAGCTGGAGGACCCTACGGAGGAGAGATGGGCGAGAGGGCAGCAAGCCAGGTGAGTCTGCAGGTGAGCCAGGTGAGTCTGCCTCATGGTGTCCACAGCTGCCTCATGGTGTCCAAGCCAGGTGTCTCTGCCTCATGGTGTCCAAGCCAGGTGTCTCTGCCTCATGGTGTCCAAGCCAGGTGAGTCTGCCTCATGGTGTCCAAGCCAGGTGTCTCTGCCTCATGGTGTCCAAGCCAGGTGTCTCTGCCTCATGGTGTCCAAGCCAGGTGTCTCTGCCTCTTGGTGTCCACAGCTGTGCCTTCTCTCAGGACCCTGGGTGCTGCAGAGACTAAGGGTGTCTCCCCAGACTAAGGGTGTCTCTGCTGACTAAGGATGTCTCTGCTGACTACGGGTGTCTCTGCTGACTAAGGGTGTCTGATAAAAGAGCTGCAGGGTTTAAACCAAAGTTGAGCCGTCTCTGTGAAGGCAACTTCTCAGAGCAGAAATGTGCCTTTAGCCTTTTTAAAGGGATATTCTGTCATTTTTGGAAATAAGCTCATTTTCCACCTCCCCTCGAGCAAAACAATTGATATTTACATCTTCCCTGTTCTGTGAGTCTGGCGATACAACTTTTAGCTTCAGCCTAGCATAGATCATTTCAGATTAGATCAGATTAGACCATTAGCTTATCAAGGGAAATTGCAAACATACCATGGGTGCAGTGAGATCACGCACTACTTACTGCTTGTTGCCTATGGGGACTATTTTCAGATATCACTGCGCCCATGGTACGTTTGCAACTTCCCTAGATTATTACGCCAGATGAGAGTGTAGTTCCATGGGTGCCTCTCATGCGGCGTTTATACGTCCTCCCTCACTCCTCGGGCCTCGATCCTCATTGATCTACATAAAGAAAGATAGAGGAAGGGATAGACTATCCCCTTGTTGCCGTGATTTGTGTAGATCAGTGAGGATCAAGGCCCGAGGAGTGAGGGAGGACGTATAAACGCTGCATGAGAGGCACCTCATGTCAAATCATCCTAGAAAAATGGCAGGTTTAACTTTCAGTTGGTCTTATTGCTCTTTCTAACTTGAGAAGAGACACGTTTTAAATGGGAAAATTACCAGAAATCTTAGTCACTTTTAAGCATGATGCTAGCAGGTGAGAAGCTAATGGTCTAATCCGATTCAATGATCTATGCTAGGCTGAAGCTGAAAGTTGTATCGCCAGACTCACAGAATGGCTGGATGAACGGGGAAAAGGTAAATATCGATTGTTTTGCTCGAGGGGAGGTGGAAAATGAGCTTATTTCCAAAAATGTCAGAATATCCCTTTAAGTGAGAGTACATTGATCTCTGTCTCAGAATGATAGGGGATTCATACCTACCATTCCCATCCGTGTGCCGCCAGTATGATATCAAAATGATGTCATATCTTATGCGTACGCTTGACTTCCGACTCCCACGAGTTCAACACAAGGCAGGTTACACGACCAGAGAAACCAAAGACAAACGTATCGGTAATGTCGGAGAAACCAAAGACAAACGTATCGGTAATGGCGACCTGTGCCACCTAATAAAACTCCATGGAACCGAAGCTATCTGGCGTTCTAATATCTTGAGGCCGTGTCAGGCTTCGCCCACTCACCCAAACTCTGGTTTCCCCCTCAGCTGACAGCACAGGAGAGGAGCTGATAGGAGGACAGTTGGTAAAATAAAACCAAAGACAAACGTATGGGTAATGTCTGGTTTCCCCCACAGCTGACAGCACAGGAGAGGATCTGATAGGGGGACAGTTGGTAAAAGAAAACCAAAGACAAACGTATGGGTAATGTCTGGTTTCCCCCACAGCTGACAGCACAGGAGAGGATCTGATAGGGGGACAGTTGGTAAAATAAAACCAAAGACAAACGTATGGGTAATGTCTGGTTTCCCCCACAGCTGACAGCACAGGAGAGGAGCTGATAGGGGGACTGTTGGTTAAAGAAAACCAAAGACAAACGTATGGGGAGAGGAGCTGATAGGGGGACAGTTGGTAAAAGAAAACCAAAGACAAACGTATCATCTGTAATGTCTGGTTTCCCCCACAGCTGACAGCACAGGAGCTGATCTGATAGGGGGACAGTTGGTAAAATAAAACCAAAGACAAACTTATCGTCTGTAATGTCTGGTTTCCCCCACAGCTGACAGCACAGGAGTGGAGCATCATCTGGAGAGGAAGGAGGACGATTCATCTGTGCTGCACCTCATCCTGGCTGAGCTGCAGGTGTTGCGAACACACATGTCCTCCGATCACCCAAAGCATCATGGGAAGAGCTGCCTGTACCTGAAGACAGCAGCCAAGTGGATCAACGCTGTTTACTTCATTCTGTATCTCTGTGCTGCCACTGTTTTTCTAGCTTTGATCGGCAAAGAGTGGTTTAACTAGCTGTGTGAGTAAATTGATTGAAAAATAAAAACAAATGAACATAATATATCAAATCTGTTCCAAAAGGAGAGAGGATGTTGGTCAAAATTAGGACTGTCAGCAATGCAATTAGGGACAAAGCTTTAAATTTATGTCACAAAATATTTTATTTTACACCGTCACTTATTCTGTTATCACCAATTTGCTTTGGCTGATACTATTTTAACCGTGGATGTAATTACTTCAAATGGTGTGTGTAACACAGAGCACATCTGAACATACCAGAATGTCCAAGTTGTATTTGAAAAGCTGTCTGCTGTGTTTAGTTTGAATAAATATCAAACTGGGAAATACACTTTCAGGGTTACACAGAGTCATCCTTTGTGTGTGTGTGTGTGTGCACGAGCCTCTGCTTCTGCTGTGTGTGTGTGTGTGTGTGTGTGTGTGTGTGTGTGTGTGTGTGTGTGTGTGTGTGTATGTGTTTGTACTGTATGTGTGTCTTTGTGTGGGTGTGTGTGTGTGTTCATGCCTGTGTGGCACGGGCACCAACAATGAGAAATTCTTCATTCCTTGAGCATGATGTCTGACCAGAGGAACCAGTTTTCTCTGACAAAGTTCAGCAGCCAAAATAATGTGTTTTTTACAATATCTGTGACCGAGGTTCCTAATTCAAAGTCAGTGCAGAACTAAACAAGGGAATCCTAAGGTTATGTATCTTTTAGTTCCAGTATGTGAGAAACTTGATATATTGCCCAATATCTTCAACCTCAAGTATGTAGCTGGTAGAAGTAGAATTGTTTTTTAGACAACGTGAACTTCTCCCCACTGTGGAATGTAGAAGGGTAGGCTTCAAGGAAGGGAATTCAGACTCACCAAATAATTTACCATCCGTTGATGTCATTATGGTTCATTAACATACTGTGGGTATTTTTTTCTGTTGAGGATTGGCATAGAAGCAGTAGGACTGGTTGCCTTTGTCGGTGGCCTTTGCTCTGGAACTTGAACAGTGAAGGTATTGAAAGGTCAACTGAAGGTACTGATGGTACAGGTAATCTGAGATACTGTAAACCATTATTTCCTAATAAACAATGAATTGTATCTACTAGTTTTGCAGTGTGCCCAGACTCCACACTCTCACTACTTTCACATGTGCTCTTACACAATATGTTTTCCCACATCTCTGAGACCAGCTGGAGCAGTGTCATTTCTCTGCTGTTGAGATTTAGAGTTTCGGGCATGAAGACACAACTCAACACACAATCAGAACAATCTTGTTTGGTGTGTTGTGAGTTATGGGGTTATGGCCAAGTTTCATTTCAGTCGGACTGCCTGAAGCTATTTGGATAATTCATTTGGATACAGAGTCAAGACCATTGTCACGGGGTGGAAATTTGTGATTTGTTTTGAGCTTTTATAGTGTCTTGATGGACTCTTGCTTTCCACCTGGTTTCGTGAGATGGACACTCACACTAATGGGTGTTTCCAATGATGAACTGAAGAGCTCATGTTTCAATCAACCAATCAGAGCAGAAGCTAGCTAGCTGGTGTGAATTGGAAGGGTATTGCCAGGGGCCATTTAGGGAGAGCCAGTTCACTCCCTTCAATCCCTATTTTTTTCAATCGTTTACACACAATTTTGAAAACGGGGCTCTTTTTGTCTGAACACATCACACAATTAATCAAACACAACACCCAATCAGCAGAACATAACAGATTGTTAGCAAAATTAAATATTTCTGTCAAAACAATAAACACGGCCCCGGCCGTGGCGCGACTGGCTGGGGCATCTGCACCGTATGCGACCCGGGTTCGATTCCCGCCCCGTGGTCCTTTCCGGATCCCACCCCGACTCTCTCTCCCACTCGCTTCCTGTCATTCTCTACTGTCCTGTCCAATTAAAGGCATAAAAAGCCCCAAGAAATAATCTTTAAAAAAAAAAAAAAAAAACAATAAACACATTGATAAAACCTTATACTGTTCTCATATCACTAACACATTCATGCAAATAGTGACGTGAACATTAAAAAACAATAGTGACCTCGCTTCAACGCGAAACAGGAAGGGGCAAAATAGGCGACAGCTGTAGCCTATATGATTATTTGTTATTTCATTTCTTATCATTTATTAGTCGGCTATTCTACGTGACAGAACAACTCTATATCTGTTAGTGATGTCACACATGAAACATGCTGCAGAAACGCAAAAAAATGCCTTTGATATGAGTAGGCTATCATATATGAGTTCCTGTTGATGATGACGTGTAGCCTAGTGCACGATGGAAATATTTTGAAGGAATCTAGTAGCAGTCTTATAAATAGTGACCCACAGTTTTTGCAAAATCCTAATCTGAGACTGGCCTGTGACTAGACTGTGACTAGAAACTTGATGAATTGTCTTTTGATGTGTGACTAGTCTTTCAAAAATGTTTTCCAAATCTTTGCAAAGTCTGTCACTGTAAGATAGGCTTAAGGTGTTAAAATGTGTTTTACGTTTTGACATTCACTGTGTGTATGTTTTGCAAAAAGTGTGAAGCTGAATTGAATTTGTGCTTAATGTTGTACTGCTCTGCGCAGGTGTTTTGCTTCTTAAGTGTTAAGTATTGTTAACTGTCTGATAACCTGTATACGATTGAAAAAAACTGTAACTCCATTTGACCTGCTATCTGTTGGGGATCATAGTGTGCATGCATGAATAAAGAATATGAATAATTATCTAACCAGAGGAACCAGTTTTCTCTGCCAGACTTCAGCAGCCACAGAGAGACTCGAGAGCCACAGAGAGACTCGAGAGCCACAGACGCATACATTGTGAGTTGGATTTATTAATTGAATGTATTGAATGATTTACTGACTTGTTTAACTGCATTTAACTGAGTAGGCTACCACTGCACAGTCAGCGATATTATATCAACAGACTCTGCATATGATATGGTCCTCAGTCATGTAGTATATAGTGTCTTAATCGTTAAAAGTACTTCCCGATGTTGCTGTTGAAACTGCTAAGAGGCAAGATAAGTTGCTATCATATCAAATGCAAGGTTGTAGCTCTCCTACAAATGACCATTTCAGGTTCAGACTTAGATTTTATTCACAGTTAAATATATTCTGGAAGTGCTAGTGTTTCATAATTTGTACAGAAGAGGCAGTCTGTTTGTGTCTGTATGTGTGTGTGTGTGTGTGTGTGTGTGCGTCCATGCGTGCGTGAGAGGGGGTGGGTTGTTGTTTGAGCCGGTGACAGCCAGAGTGGTAGATAAAACACTCTCTATGGCTCTGGTGACAGCTAGCTGTCCTCTCGTCTTGTCCCTGTAAATGTCAGCTCTGATTGAAAATGGATGGCAGCTGGTGGCTTTGCCTCTGTCTCTTGTAGATAATGTGACCAAGGGGATAGAGGGTGCTGCCGTGACTACAGTATGTGTTGCCACAGTACTATGTAGGACCCCGTAGGGTTAGTAGAATGCTGCATTATCGGGACCATGCATGTGTGTTTTCATTATGTCTGTCAGTGCTCACCATACATGTATGTGTTTAGCTGTGTATTTCTGAATTCCAGTTTAAGGGTAAACTTTGCAACCTTTTTCAGTTAATCAATTCGTTCCATACTGTTATATATGATTAAATGAGTCATTACCGGTCGAACAGTGTTTTTTTCGGCCGCCCTAGTGGTCTGTAGTGGTAGAACCACGCTTGCAACTTCAGGAGACCTCGGGCACGCACCCATGCTCTACTCCAGGAAGTGTCATGTAAAGTCTCATGAAAAGGCATGGCAGACTGACCGATTGAGGAGTTTTGTAAAATATACACGCTAAAGCTGTAGGGGAAGCTCTGCAGAGAAATATGCAAGCATAAATCGAGCGAAAATGAAAAGTGAAAGTGAAACCGGCGATGAAATCGCCAATCCTGCATAGTATACCTTTAACATTTATCACTTGCACATAAATAAACACTAAAATCACCAGTTAGCAAATAAGTAGTATAATGTGGTCACTGTATTTCCCATGATCTCTTCCACATTCCTATAGTGCTGTCATCAGTTGAGGAGGGCTGAAGGAGACGTTGTGCATGAAGGGGCGGAGACAGTGATGTCATGGCCAGCAGCACCCAATCAGACAAACAGGAAGTCCAGCACAATGTGGAAGCAGGTCAGTCACCTTCTGTACTCATCAGCACAAAACACTACATTGGTTGGAACATAAGAGCATATGGCTAAAGAACACTACATTGGTTGGAACTTAAGAGCATATGGCTAAAGAACACTACATTGGTTGGAACATTAGAGCATATGGCTAAAGAACACTACATTGGTTAAGAGCATAATTATGGCTAAAGAACGCATTGGTTGGAACATACTGTAAGAGCATATGGCTAAATAACACTACATTGGTTATGCGCAGCTGTAAGCATTTGGGTCAAATCTGTGTACACAGGTGCAGGTGCTGAGAGTCAGACATCTGCAGCATCTCCAGCTAAAGCCACAGGTAAGCCCTGCGACAGCCAACACCCTGAGAGAAATAACAGATCAGTGATCAATAACAACTGAAATCTTAAAACAGTAAGAGGAGTCAAACTGCAATCGGCCACAGATATGGCACCACACTAGTATCACTGTGCTTATATCAGCCACAGGAGGAAATGTGGGGATGTACATCTTGGCCACAGGAGGAAATCACAGCGTAAAACTCTCTCCTTACAGATCAAGTGTTTAACGCTCGTTGTGAGCTCATAAATGGGATTGGAGATGCTGCTCTCAAAGCTCTGCTGGATGGCCTTCAGAAACCCACTTCTGACATGGGCCCAGTGATTACAGACAGAGAGAGGAATGAGGTTCTGCAGAAGCACAGTGTGACTGAGGACCAGGTGACCTGCCTGGTTGACATGGTGCGGAAGAAGGGTGAACTGGCCTGTGAGAGATTTCTGTCCTTCCTTAAAGAAGTGGAGCCTGGTGTCTATGGTGAGTGCCCAGTGTAATGGATGACTATTATAGGCTAACTAACCATGACTCCGGTGAACATGTTGATATAGTGCGGCAGAGGGGTGAACTTGACATCTATGGTAATTTGGGTTTGTAAACACTGCAGTGATCAATGGAAGTCTGGTTTAATAGCTGCCCATTATGAGTAACCAATCACCAGGAGATTACCATCACTGTGATCCATGTACAATGGAACATGAGATTATATTAAGCACTTAATTGTAGAAATGATATTTGTAATGTAGCTGGTCCACTGATTTCTTTTTTTTTTTTTTTTTTTTTTTTTTTAGATTTATTTTTGGGCTTTTTATGCCTTTATTTGGACAGGACAGTAGAGAGAATGACAGGAAGTGAGTGGGAGAGAGAGTCGGGGTGGGATCTGGAAAGGACCACGGGGCGGGAATCGAACCCGGGTCGCCAGCGTACGGTGCAGGTGCCCCAGCCAGTTGCGCCACTGCCGGGGCCGGTCCACTGATTTCTAATGGCATCAACCATACTTGCCTATAAGAAATATAAGACACATACTGTAGAGGGGAGTAGATGAAATACTGTTTATCAGTGTGGTGACTACAAACATACAATGTCACGTGAGGCTAAGTGAGGGAGATAAAAACACTGTGTGGACTCGTTTCAAACAAACTTGATGAAGTTTACTTAGTGTTATTGTCCAAAACTTCGGGTAAAACATATTCTATCAAAGCATCAAAGCAGCATAACAGACAATGACAAGGCCAGACATAAAGTGCTAGTGCAATGTGAAAATATTACATTAGATTAGATTCAACTTTATTCTCATCGGGGAGAATTCTTAGGCTGGGTGAACCCTGCCTGACCTGCCGGCGAATTTGGATTTCCTGCATTTGGAAACCTGCACATCTATCACCCCTGCTTCCTGTCCACAACCTTTGGCTCCAATCACAAACTAGCTTACCCAGAAGACGCACCGGATCGTTGGTCTGATTGGTTGAAGGACTATCCAAATGCTTACAGAGTCATTTGAACGATGGCCATTGATCACGCCTCTTGTAGGCAGACTCCCCAGACTAATGTTGAATCTTAAAAGATTGAGCTTGGTATGGTGATAGCCAGACTTGAGAAGTCTCCCATTCGGGTATAAATTGAATGCAAACTTTTTTTCATGCTCCAGTTCCGCACTTCTGTGTGATGTGCATCCTCCCATTCCCGCTTCTGTCACACCCTGGTGTGTTTTGGGTGGTGTACTGTGTTCAATTTTCGCCAAACATAGCGCTTGGAGTTCAGTGCAAAATCACATCTGGCATATTCTGCTACCATGTGGAAAAAGGTTTTAAGGTCAGATGAGACTAAGATTGAATTTTTTGGACTGAACTCCAGGCGCTAACCAAACACAGTACACCACCCAAAAGACACCATAGCTACTGTGAGGCATGGTGGGGGTAACATCATGTTGTGGAGATAGAATAGAATAGAATGTCTTTATTGTCATTGCATTTAAGTACAATGAGATTCATAGAGCCACTCCAGCAAAGTGCATCAACACATATACAATATAAAAATCCATTTACAACACATTCATTGCAGATTTACACCCTCCACACACACACACACACACACATACACACATGTATACACATGTTTAAATACATCCTCCCACCATCCACTGCAACATGCAAAAATATAAATGAGCGTAAAGTGCTGAGAAACAATACAAATAGCATTATTTAAAAAGTTAAGTTTCATTTAAAATTGATATTGCCTTGGGAAAGAAACTGTTCCTAAACCTTCTAGTCCTTGTTTTTAGACATCTATAACGTCTCCCTGAGGGCAAGAGTTCAAACAGTGAGTGACCAGGGTGAGAACAGTCCTGTGTGATTTTTGTGGCTTTTGAGAGCAGTCTTGAGTCGGCAGTTTCCACTGGTGAGGGTAGAGAACAACCAATGATCTTCTGTGCTGTGTTGATCACTCTCTGTATACGCTTTTTGTCTGCTGTAGAGCCAAGGGCGTAACTTTGGGTCTACCATTGGGGGGGTTAAACTCGCGGCATATTTATTAATTAATTTATTTATTGAATCATTTTCTTGTGCAAAAGTTAACATGCTAATTTGCAGCTCTTGTATTAGAAATACATTGTGATACTTTTACTGATTTATGCTACTTAACGTAAATGCAGCTGTTCACTTGACTATTTATGCCATAACACAGTAGTTAAATTCAGTGTTTAAGCACTAGCCAGCAGTGGCAGCTTCCACTTAATTGATTTTGTGTGTGTGTTCTCTATCTTATGAAAAAAACCTAAGAACTTAAAGATCAATCAATTGCATCACTGTATTGGCACCTACATGCAGCAAATGTATTATGCACAATTCAACAATACATCACAATTCTCAATACATCACACAGTACATGGTGGCACACTTGCACCTTTATTACATTGCATGTGAATGCAATGTACTGTTATCCCTATTCTTCTTAATATAGTTATTATTCTTCCTCCGACCAAAATCCACGTTTTATAACGCTAAAACCACTTAACCGTTTGACGTCATTCAAACACTCCTACAAAGGTCTTGTAATGGAGATTTGTCCAATGTATTTTTCACATTTGTGAACTTTATACTTGTAGAGATATTTACGATAAAAGATTTTAAAATTCCCATAGAGTTAACGTTGAGACCCTTTGGCGGCAAAGATTAATTGTTACGTCAGTGCTCAGCTGTCAGTAATCAAGGATCTTTGATCCAAATGCCACCGCTGCGCCAGGCTGTAACAGCTATGAAAACATACCATGCCCCTGCTGTAAACCAGGACGTTATCGTCTTGTCAGCTGCTACTCCTTACTTGATTTGTAGTAACCGGTTTGCTCTCGGTAACATTATCAACAGCTAACCTAACGTCAACGTAAACACTGTATTTAGCTAACGACAAGCAATTTACTGGCAAGTTACAAGCAACTGTTGCACCATTTAGGTTCAAGCCTTCTTATCACAGTCGTTTCTAGTAGCCTACCTACAAACTGCATTGCTATCGCTATCATTTTCACGTTTGTTTGTTTGTTAGCAAGCTAGCAGCTAATCGTTTCAGCTATAGGGACTTGCCAGCCAGGCAATCATTTAAAGCTTTCGGCATCATTCACAAATTAAACACCTTTGTTAACAGCTTACTGTAGGCTACATTCCTATTAGGACAATCACACACCTGGAAACACTTTGAAGAACATACTAGCCCATCCTGTAATATGTGTAGCCTACATAAAATATCCTACTGTAAGCTAACGTTGCATTTGTATATCCTACCTGTTGCTGCATCATCGTTGATTGATTGGCGTTGTTTAAGATTGTATTCCGTATTCCAATGGTGTCTAAATCTATAGCCTATGCCTACTTTTAACCTGCATTAGTGTATTCGGGCTATGTAAGCTATCCTACCAGTCGTCACTGTAGGCTACTAAAGTGTCAGCTCTTGCAACTTCATTTCAGTCTTTTAAATTCTAATAAATGAAGAGTTATTTTCCAAAATAGCCTATATCCACAATTTTGATGCATTTTCATAAAACACTTTTTAAATGTGACTTTCCAAGTAATTTAGTGGAATTGTAATTGGGTTATTGTTATTTATCTATTCTTCTGTGTAGCCTAGTTGTCTTTTTAACTATAGGCCTAATACAATGTTTTACACAGTCAGCAACCTTTTTGCATTTACATGGTAATTCCTTCCATGGAATTACATTTTCTAGTTCTAAACTGATTTCACATACTGGTGGGCATCACCAAATCTCACCATCCACTAACAAAATCTAAACAAAGGCATGTAAATACAAAATAAGGCCTATCTGTATATCACATTTTAAGGTGTGTTACAACATATTAGGCTGCAACTTAACACACACCATTCAAACACCTGTTTGCGTCTTGACCAAATCTCACCATCCACTAACAAAATCTAAACAAAGGCATGTAAATACAAAATTTGTAAATCTGTGCCTCCTGCGCTGCCTGTCTCTGTGCTCTCTCTCCCTCACTTTGGTCACCTGACCCTCTGTCGCCTCCTCTCTCTCCTTCTACAATTGTTGTACCTCTGTTGCCTCCTCCATCTCCTTCTTCAATTGTTGCACCTCTGTCACCACCTTCTCTCTCTCCTTCTTCACTTGCTGTACCTCCTCTGTCGCCTCCTTCTCTCTCTCTCTGGTCACCTGTCTCTCTCTGGTCAGCTCCTTGACCATTTCCCTCTCTTTCTCTCTTCTCCTGATATATAAAAATCTCAGTTAAGCTTAATTTTCGAATGGTTTGAGAGAGGTGGTATATTCTAATCAGTCTTGGAGAAAGTGTGTTCCCTCACCAAAAAGTTGGAAAGCATTTTAAACACCTTTTGCCCACTTACTACCACATAAAGATTGTTATAAAATAATAATAATAATAATAATAGGCCTAATAAATAATAATAATGTTGTTTCAATGTTTTCCAAGCCTACTCGCATGCACAGTCAGCACAAAAGTTAGAGTGCTGTGTCTCGTTGTTGCATGGCAACCATTCATATGGAGGGGGGATTTCTTGGCGGAAGAATGATTATCTATGAATAGCCTACATCGTTAAATTTTTCGTTGCTGTGCCTTTGTTTCATGAAATCTTGCTAGATCAACGTAGTAGGCCTAACCGTTTTAGAAAAGCATTAAGCCACTCGAGTCCGTGGTTACTGTATAATCGAACAGCTAGGGAGGGGGTTTTAGGCACGACGCGAACTGCCTGCCTACAGTATAAACCACGGCCTCTCAGGGCTTATTGCTTAATTTAACTCGTTAATCCACCTCTTAGAATGACAGCCCACCAAAACGTGTGACTATATTGGAGCAAACAGCAACTTAAGTTACTGTTCAGTCAGTATTATGTAATACATAATATCTTGCTGGCAAATGAAACTAATGAAGAAAAGAAACGAAAGTTATTCATTCAGAATATTTTATAATTTGATAATATTTTTTTATTAGTAGTTTTTGATTTGTTATTGGGGGGGTTATATTAGCTGGATCTGATTTTTGCGGGGGTCATAACCCCCTTAACCCCCCCCGCAAATTACGCCTATGTGCAGAGCATCCAGCATACCATACTGACACACAGTACACCAGGATGCTCTCCATGGAGGAGCGGTAGAAGAGCACCATCAGCTTCTCAGACAAGTTGTTTTTTTTAAGAAGTCTGAGAAAATGCAGGCGCTGTTGTGCCTTCTTTACCACTGCTGTGGTGTTGTCTGTCCATGTGAGTCGGTCCGAGATCAGGGTTCCCAGGAATTTGAAGTTTTGCACCCTCTCTACATTGATGAGGAGAGGGAAGGGGTCGGCGTTGCACTTTCTGAAGTCTATGACTAGTTCTTTGGTTTTCCCAGTGTTGAGAGACAAGTTGTTTTCTGTGCACCATGTGACTAGTCCTTGGACCTCAGATCTGTAGGCCGCCTCATCTCCTCCTGTAATGAGTCCGACCAGTGTGGTGTCATCGGCGAACTTTATGATGGTGTTGCTGGGGTAGGAGGGCTTACAGTCATAGGTGTACAATGAGCAGTGATGGGAATAACGGCGTTATTAATAACGGCGTTACTAACGGCGTTAGTTTTTTCAGTAACGAGTAATCTAATTGATTACTTTTCCCATCTTGATAACGCCGTTACCGTTACTGCCAAAAAATGCGGTGCGTTACTATAGGCTATATATATTTTTTTTCTCCATCAGACCAACTAGATCCCAGAGCCGAGGCCGAGGCAGATTAACATTACTGTTCTTCCTTGGGTAGTGAGCACGAGACAAGCGCATACATACTGACGATTGGCTGAGGTTGAGTAAAATTTCATGGTAAGCCAAGCAGAGGTAGAGTTGGGCGGGTGTTCCTACACTTGCTTAGTAGCCTCGTTCGACACACAGCGCGGCGCATCTCAAGCGAGTCGGTCAAAGTGAAATCGGTATGGCGAACGCAAATAGGCTACTCCAAAAACAGCATTCGCTAAATGGAAGTACAGTCATTATTTTTCTTCCATGAAATGAAAAGAACGAATGTAATCGTCAAATGCACATTATGCCCTTGTCAAGTGCCTTGTAAACATCAGTGTCGAGTAGCCTAATTCAAACTCACTCAAACATCTCTCAACATCGCATGCCTCCACAAAATTAGTGGCCAAGACTGCCGAAAGCGAAGGAGACGGCTACAAAACCAAAACAACAGAAACGTAACAATTAAGAATAAGCCACGAACTTTCGTGCTGGTTGTGGTAGCGCATTAGCCTACTAACGAAATGCGGTCAAGGTGTGAGGTTATGGTGGAATAAACAACAGCATCGGACGCGATTCAGCCAATCATAATCAAGGACTGGAACCATCCGTTTTAGAGGCATAGCATAGGCTACTTTAATTCTGCCCAGTTCTGGCCTGTTGAGGGGCAATAAATATAAAAAAAAGTTCCAAAACATCTATTGTGTTATTTGTATCGATCCACTATAGGCTACAAACATAATATCTACATACATGCCATTTGATTGGAGTCTCACTCCCTCAGCAACATTAGAAAGATGTGTGTACATTGTTTCTCTTAATAATGTATTGTATTAAATGTCCATTTGCCCATTTCATTACAATATTGAGATGTATTATTAACAATTGAACATACACCTGTATTTTAAGTTCCGTTAAAAGAGGTGGGTTCGCATTTAAAAATTTACTTGAAAGTAACGCACCAGTTACTTTCTGAAGTAACTAGTTACTTTTATAATTTGTAACTGAGTAACTACTTTAGTTACTTTTGAAAGTAGTAACTAGTAACTGTAACTAGTTACTTTTTAAAAGTAACTTTCCCAACACTGACAATGAGTGCAGCAGAGGACTCAACACACAGCCCTGAGGGGAGCCGGTGCTGAGAGTGAGGGTGGAGGATTTGTGGGGGCCGAGCTTCACACACTGGGGTCTGTTGATTAGGAAGTCCATAATCCAGCGGCAGATATGAGAGGAGAGGCCAAGGTCAGACAGCTTCCTGATGAGGATGTCTGGGATGATGGTGTTGAATGCTGAGCTGTAATCCACAAAGCATCCTCACATATGTTCCACTCTGCTCTAGATGGTTTAGGGCTGTATGAAGAGTTACGGAGATGGCATCATCCATTGACCTGTTCGCTCTATAGGCAAACTGGTGCAGATCCAGGGTTGATGGGAGACTGGTTTTGATGTGCTTTAATACCAGCTTCTCAAAGCACTTCATAACTACCGGTGTGAGTGCAACTGGTCTATAGTCATTCAGACTGCTCGGGGAGGGCTTTTTTGGAACCAGGATGATGGTGGATGTCTTCTGGCAGGACAGAATGGCGGCCTGGGCAAGGGACAGATTGAAGATGTTGGTGAGGACAGCCGTCAGCACATTCCTTGAGCACCCTCCCAGGTACTCCGTCTGGGCCGGCAGCCTTCCTTGGGTTCACTGATATAAGCCAGGCATGCAAACTGGTCAGGGGTGAAAAAGGTGAGACTCTTCTCCGACCCCCCCCCCCCCCCTCTCTCTCTTTCTCTGTGCTTATGTACTTATTATGTATTTATTACACATTTCTGATGATTTCATAGGCCTAATGGACACTTAAACTATCAGAATAAGGAAAAGTCTGAATATTTCTTGGACCAAACCAGGTAATCAATAATCTTGCTTGAGACACACTATTTCAAACTAATATTATTAGGCCTATATAAAATAGGGTAGGCTTTAATTTTTCAAATTGTTTTAAAACGTTTTAATATGCAGCCTAGGCTACTACATATTGTGTTTTCTAGGCTATATTGTGCTAGTGTGTTTAACAAACCAATAAAGTTATGTGAACTGTCTTCATATTACATGTTAAACTGTAGGCTACCTGTAGGCGCAGACTAGGCTACTGATCAGGGTCCTCCTGTAACTCGACAATCAAATGTAAATTTAATTTACGCATGGCTTACGAACTCGTAATGATCCGGGTGTTAATGAAAATTGTTGCAAGTCACACACATAACTCAAACGGTTACGTGCGTTACGTGTGGTCTGAAGCAGTCGCAACTTTTTTTGGCTAGGCTACATTACTATAGCGAATCATTTGAGTTGCATATCTTTTGCGTAGGCTTTGCGTAAGGTCTATGCGCAGTGTGCTTCGCGTAACAGGGCCCACTTTTCTAAAAGACAGCATCATGGCAATCAACTACGTCTCTGGACAAAACGTACCAGCCCAGTTTATGAGCATTTAATTCAACTGTCACATTAGCCTTTGATATACTGATAAAGTCTGCCTATTTGCTTCACCTTTTGCCGATCTAGATGGTTCAAACTGCACGCATTCTTCATCAAAATAACTCGTTATGTCTACATGTTTGTCTAATTTCGCTAAACTTTCATCGGTAGGCTACTTTGGGGTTAACTGTAACCATTTTCTGAGGCTGTTGAAAACGCACCAAATCACACAATGTGGTCGTTTTGGGTGTCGTGGGTTGTAATAAAGGCTGTCGACGATCAAACTGACTACTTTTTTTCATTCGTTTTAAGAGTTTAAAAGAAGAATTTCTAGTTGTTGTCTTGCCAATCGCGCTCATAGTAGCCTATCCGCTGACGTCGGGTCCCGTAGCAACACAGTATAGGCTACAGTATGAGGCTGCTGAGCCTGTCTTGTTGGCGGTGGCCTGTTGGAGGGATTGTAAGAAAAGTTGTAATTGTCAAATCGACTCGTTCTTTTTTATTTCTTCATCTGAAGAGGAGGAGAAGAAGGATTGGCAGCGATTGCGGCCGGGGCAAAAGTATAGTGTGGAGAAACCAGGTCCGCAGAGGTACGGCTCGCCAGCACCTGGGCTACCTTGTTGAGTTTATTATGTGGTGTCAAAACCGCAAGGATGTTTTTTTCCCCCACAGTATTTTGGCAGCAGCTGCCGCCAAATTCGCCAAATTCTACCCTCCTGCTTGAATCAGACCGTCATCCGCACACAAGGATGTTTTTGACAGTAGGCTAGCCTATGTTGGCAGCAATTGCTAAATTCTATCCTCCTGCTTACCCAAGCTAGAAGAAAACCAAAAACTCTCCTCTTAAACTCTTCAAATTAATTTTAAAAGTAGTCAATTTGATTGTTGACAACCTTTATTACACGCTACGACACCCAAAACGACCAAATTGTGTGATTTGATGCACGTTTTAAACGGCCTCAAAAATGGTTACAGTTAACCCCAAAGTACCCTTTCATCATTAGAAGAAAACAACCTATGCTATGTTGCTACTCTAATCTCAGCGTCTTTTTCTAATTGAAGTTGAAAGTTTTAACTAGCCCACCTGTGAAATCCCTCGGCATCTCTTCTCGCCAGAATCACTATATTCCACCTGACATCTCAGACGCATCTATCTGCGCTCACAACAGAGGCTATACTTGGCGTGCGCATTCTGTTCGCGTTGCGTCTTTGTCAACAATTCGCTTCCACTAATGTTTATTAAACGCATAGGGGCTACATTCACGCATCCCTTGCTGATCAGACACGTTTTAAATGCGGCTCTAGAAACACCTCAAGATGCGTTAGCGTCTGCGCATGATTTCTAAACTCAGTTGTAAATTCAATTCACCTTGACCCCCCCCCCCCCCCCCCCTAAATATTTTCTCATCGGATCTGCACGAACCATATAAGTCACCTATTTTTGATTCAAAACGGCGAATTTCGCCGAAAGGTGAGGAGTTTGCATGCCTGATAAGCACCCTCCTCACATGTTTCTCTTCAGCGGGGACTGGGCAATTGGTCAGGATAGAAAAGAAAATGGATGCTGCCAAGTACAGTACACCCAAATTCTTGAGCAAAACCTGTGTCCCTCTGCTAGACAGCTGAAGATGGGCAGGTCATTCGCCTTCCAACACGGCAATGATCCTAAACATACTGCCAAAAGAACAAAGCAGTAGCTTAAGGATAGGAAGGAGGATTGGGCAAATATTCCCCAATCTAGTTCTGCAAAGCTAACATAACATATTGATTTCATTACAGATTGATGGTTGTAATGAAAGCAAAAGGAAGCTCTACAAAGTATTAAATAAGGGGTATGATTACTTTTCCAACCCTGTTATTGTAGTTTTTCATTTTTTTAAAAAATAATAATTTTCAATTGTCTTTTTTTCATTATTTCCATGTTGTACAGCTAAATTTGTAAATAAAACTGGAAAAAGATTTTTTTTTAAAAAAATGGGTTTTGATTTCAGGCTTTAAGACAAAAAAAGTAAATATTTCAAATGGGTATGATGACTTTATATAGGCACTGTATACAGGTACAGTATGTGCCACCTACAGTATGTCCAGTGTGGTACCATTGTAGGGTGCAATTGATAATATAGAATAAAGTGCTTTGTTTTTATACTACGGTGAACAAATATGGATCATTCCATGTCAGTCCAACCAGAGTGCACGAATTTGCGTCTCAAACAATTCTGAAAAATGCCATGTTTACATATGCTACCCAGGAGACACTGGAATTTGTTGTGCTAAGATTAATGCTTTTTAAGTTACAGCCAGTTTTACGGGGGGAGTAACTTTGAGGGACTGCTATGACCATGCAGGATCATCCAGACCACTTGTGGAGATTTTACAGCATACTATTCCCATTTCAGTCAGGACCACTTTGTCAATAAAATATTTTTATTTACTATTGCATGAAATACATTCTTGGCGGTATGTTCTGTTCTGGGGGCCCCCTGCCCTTCCATGTTCAAACATGGAAAGCCCAAGGCAGGGAGAGCAGCAATAAACCCCCCATGGGGTACAGAACAGAACAAACATCAATGACACAACATTGATAAGTCAGAAGTATGAGGGGGTTAAGGGGAGGAGGTGGGTGGCAAAATGGCAGAAAAAGCAGATGGCAGCAGATTGGCAAAGGCAGTTTAAATAAGCGCTCTCAACGATCTCCACCAATGAAAGCAAGGCTAGGCCGGCTGGCACTCAGCTGGCAATCAGCTGGCAATCAGCTGGGCGATTAGATTGACAGTCAGCTGGGCCATTCAGGGAAGCTAGCGAGACTCCGTGACCTGCCTGAACTAACGCTGTGCTCCATTTCAGTCAGGACCACTTTGTCAATAAAATATTTTTATTTACTATTGCATGAAATACATTCTTGGCGGTATGTTCTGTTCTGGGGGCCCCCTGCCCTTCCATGTTCAAACATGGAAAGCCCAAGGCAGGGAGAGCAGCAATAAACCCCCAAAACAATAATACCGGCAAACCTCCAGCCAGCAGGAGGTGCGTGCTTGTGACCATAAACCAACTTAAGCTAATTGGGTTAAATGCAGACGAACGAATTTCCCCTCACGGAATCAAAGTATTTTCTATTCTATGACCACCTCTGGACTAAACCCTCCCAAGCATAATGGGAGGAGCAGCAACATCCCCCAAAAATGAACGTAACTGGCAACCTCCAGCCATGGAGGGATTCAAGGGCAACGTCCATGCAAGTCAGGTCATGCCACGACATTTATTTAAAGCCAACACATTACATAGCACTCATTGCTTTCTGAGCGTCAAGGATATCTTGAGCTCCTGGACGGAGGTAGCGTTCATAGGCGGCTGAGGACCATCGACCCATGGCCTTGAGCGTGTGCACAGGAGCGATTAAAGATGCTGTGGTAGCTGCTCCTATGCGGAGAGAATGAGGGGTGTACCGATCCGGGGGTAGCCCACAAAACTGGCACAGCAGGCGAAGGCGGGAAGCGAACCAAGCCCGCGAAATGGGCTTTCCATCCTCCGTAGCGAAGAGAGGCATGTGCTGGTTGGCTTGAGGGCGGCATTGAAGATAACGGACCATAGAAGAGAAAGGACAAAACGGTGAATTAGTCTCAGATATAAGAATTGATACACCTTTCCCATCTTTATCAGTTTTGGAGTGTTTAAGACATAAAGAGAAATGGTGAGGCTTAATAGACACATCCCCTATGGTGAGGTCGTGGGAAGGGTCGAAATTATCTGTGCGTGTTGTGAATTCTCCACCTCTAAGAAAACCATAGAATGCTGTAAGTAACACCGATTCTAGAAGTATATCTGTGTAAGAACCAAAGCACCCATTCCTCAAATGTGTAATTAAAATTTTTAAGAAGAGGAAGAGTAAGAGGGAGACGGCTATCGTTGCCTTGAGGCTTTTCTCTCTTAAGGCCATTAAGCAGGAGACGAATGGATGGATTTTCGAGGAGGCTGATGGTGGATGGATCCAGACAGCGGAGATGGAACTGTACACCTGCCACTAGTCCCTTAATTGAGGATGGCTGCAACTTGCGGGACTCAAAACAGTGAACAATAAAAGCACATATGATAGATACGTCAACAGGCAACACTTGTACAGAGAAGGTGGAGCAGAAAGAGGAAAAATAGGACCATGCAGAATCATACATTTTTAATGTATTTTTTGACAATCCGGATCTCATATAATGAGAAGCAGAAAACATGTAGTTTTGCAGGACCGCATTTAGTCTAGTACGGTTTGGTAGAATGGGGGGCAGGTCAAGCTGGATGGGTCTGCCTCTGGACACAGCTGGCGAAATCTCTGAAAATCGAACCGGGACAAGGAGTCAGCTATTTTGTTATCCAGACCCGGAATATGGACAGCTCGAATTATAAAATTGCCCTGCACTGATGACCATGTAAGCCGCCTAACGAAACTATTGATGAGAGAGACTGAGGAGCGACCCTTGTTAATAATACTAACAGTAGCTTCGTTATCGCAAAATACCACGATTCGTTTTTTAGACCAATGTTTGCCCCACAAGAGGCAAGCTATGATTATGGGGTATAATTCCATCAGGGCAATAGACGACGCGTCGGTAGGTAAAGATAATAACTCGTTTGGCCATGCTTCCGCGAACCATTGATTTTTAAAAATCCCTCCGAAACCGACTGAAGGGGCTGCATCTGTATAGAAACTCATGGCCGCAGAAGTTTCGTGTTCTTCGTTATAGAAGAAAGAAATGCCGTTCCAATTATCACACAGGTAACTCCAGAAACGCAACTCTGATCTACAGCCGTAATCCAAATTAACATAGTCATGGAGGTTTCCTACAGATTTAGCTAGGTCCAAGAGTCTGGATATGAAAGAGCGACCTTGAGGAATGATTTTCATGGCGAAATTTAGATGTCCTAATAAAGAAAGCAAATCTCGTTTTGTCATAGAACGAACTTGAGCTTGCCTCATCACCTCTCGAATACGATTTAATTTTTCGAGAGGCAAGGATGCTTGCATAAGGTTGCTATCTAGAACGATCCCCAGAAATTCTAGGCGTTTGAGTGGACCTAGTGTTTTTTCCTCGGATAGAGGAACGCCGAGTTTTTTAAATGTTTGTTTCAAAGCATTCATGCATCTACCTGGATCTGAATTTGGGTAGTCCACTAGTAAAAAATCATCCAAGAGATGAAGCACAAAAGGGAGCTTGCAATTGTTTAGGAGGATCCAGCAGAGTGATTCTGACAGAGTGTCAAAAATCTTTGGGCTGCTACGACAACCGAAAGTAAGCCTTACGGAAAAGTAAATTTGTTCTCTCCATTTAACACCGAATAAATGCCACTGTGAGGGGTGCAGTGGCATAACTTTGAATGCATCCGAAATATCTGCCTTTGACAACCAAGCTCCCTTTCCTGCTTGAATAATGATTTTAATAGCATGGTCTACCGAGGCATAGCACAAGGAAAATGCTTCTAGGGGAATCAGACTGTTAATGCTTTGAGCTCCGTTGTGGTGAGGAGCAGATAAGTCAATTATTAAGCGTTTCTTCCCCGAATATTTACGCGTAGCTATACCGATAGGATTGATGCGGGTGACAGGAAAGGGCGACTCTTGATAAGGGCCAATCATAAAACCTTTTGTGATCTCTTTCTCTATTAGGACATCAACTGTTTCGGGTTCATTTAAAGCAGACTGCAAATTACGGCACGTAAATGACTTTTTTGGCAACCATAGTAACCCAGCCATGAATCCTTGGACGAGTCCAGTAATCAAATAATTGACGAAACAACGATTGGGATGTTTTTTAAGTTCTTTCCCCAGCTCCGGAATGTTGACTGGAGTAGAGGGCTTTATTTCTTCTTTTGCAGACGGGCACGACGAGGACATACGGATTTCGGATGCCCGTCTCCACAATAACTGCAAGCATGAACAAATTTGCAGTTGTAAAACCTACATACATTTTCGTTGAAGTTATAACACAGAGGTGTAGTAAGAGGAGTCACCTTAGATGGATTCTCCAGTTTAACAGCGGAAGTGGATTTCGAACAAAGATTGGAGCAATGCGAGAATGAGCCACAGAAGCTGCAAGACAAAACTTGATGGCCTGTGAAGTGCCTGCTGACGAGGGCTACGTCAATAACAGACCAGTCCAGTCTCTGATTAAATTTTTGGATGAACATGGCAGCCTTAGCAGAAAAGGACCTATGGTAATCATAAAATCGTGTCCCACCATATGACAAGGCTAAGTCTGCTATGATAGACAGATAAGTGTCCAGTTCGGCTCTACGGTCTGGATACACCTCGCATATTACGTCCCTGAAAACTCCGAAGGCTAGGAAGAACTGAGGCAGAGTTAGTGTTTTTGACAAACGGGGATCGCTGTCTTTGAGTGTTACCGCAACATCCCCACAATCCACCACGCGTCGGTCATGGACTTCAGAGTACAGCAATATTTTGACAAGATTAACGTCTTTACCTGCGAGGATTTGGCTTCGTAGCTGAGAGGAGATTGCAGCGGCAGGAGGAAAGAAGGGGGTCCCGGTGGAGATTGGGACTGCAGTGCCCAGGGTTCTTCGCGGGGCGGCGAAACTCCCTGCTTGGTGGAAGTTGTCGTTGAGCTGCTGTTCGGAAGCAGGTGTAGAGGCTAGACTGGAGAAGGCTGGAAAGGTTCCATTTTCGATACACTGGATCCTGGAGTTAAGGTTGGAGAGCGTGGATTGGATGGAAGACAGAAGAGGAAGAAGGCCCGTGTCGTCTCCCCTGACCTCCATGGAGCCACCTGCTTGGGAGGGGTTCCGACCCTTCTTCGCCGCTGTTGAGAACGAAGACCCTACGGCCGCGCAGTGCTTCCGTTTCTCCGAAGCCTTTTTTGGGGCAGACGAGGATGGATCTAAGCCTTGAGGAGTCTCCGCACGAACGCCTTCCGGGAGCAGATCGAACAGCTCCTCGGGTGAGGCTCCTACGGGCGCTGGGATGTTGTTTGCGAACAAAGCTTCCAGGATTCGTGGCACTGACCATTCGTTTAAGGCAGGAGTCGGAGCGCTGGGTGCGCTTTTACCTTTTTTGAGGCGAGCACTGCGCCGGTTTGAAACGGCAACATCAACGGGATCGTTTGGATCTTCTACTAGGGTCTGGAAGGCATCGCTCTCACCGATGTCCTCGTCCTCCGTATGTAGAAGAGACATGACCAGGGTAAGAGCCAGAAGGCTTATGCACACTTTCATTTACGCTACAGTTTCTTGGCAAAATGGCAGAAAAAGCAGATGGCAGCAGATTGGCAAAGGCAGTTTAAATAAGCGCTCTCAACGATCTCCACCAATGAAAGCAAGGCTAGGCCGGCTGGCACTCAGCTGGCAATCAGCTGGCAATCAGCTGGGCGATTAGATTGACAGTCAGCTGGGCCATTCAGGGAAGCTAGCGAGACTCCGTGACCTGCCTGAACTAACGCTGTGCTCCATTTATGCACCAGCCTGCAACATTTGAGCCTCCTACATATTTTAGTTCTTGAGCTATGAGCTTCTGAACTTTGATTAAAAAAAAAGAGGCAGAATGAAATTGACACCCCCCCCCCCCCCCCCCGTGAAACTGTCTGTAACTTGGAAAGTATTAATCTTAGCACAAAACAAATTTACTGAGTGTCTCCTGGGTGTTTCAGATTTTTTTGAGACGCAAGTGCATGCACTCTGGTTGAGCTGGACCCATATGTGCTCTCCCTACTCACCCCCTGTCCATACAGTCGTACTGTACCTATGCCCAGGTGGAATTCATTACACCACCTACAGTATGCCCATGTAACAGGGGTCAATCACAGTCTTTTCTGGGGAGACACTGTAACCATTAAACACACCAGTCTGAGGATTTTGTTAGAAAAGATAGATATTTTAGAATAGAATAGAATATATACTTTTTTGATCCCGTGAGGGAAATTCAGTTCTCTGCATTTAACCCAATTTAACCGAATTAGTGAACACACAGCACACAGTGAACACACAGTGAGGTGAATCACACAACCCAGAGCAGTGAGCTGCCTGCCCAACCAGCGGCGCTCGGGGAGCATTGAGGGGTTAGGTGCCTTGCTCAAGGGCACTTCAGCCGTGGTGGACTGGTCGGGGATCGAACCGGCAACCCTCCGGTTACAAGCCCGGTGCGCTAACCAGTACACCACGGCTGCCCCCTAAATTTTATTTAGGCAATGTTCTTTTTAAGTCCATAAAAATACTAGAGTCCATAATCCAGCTTAAACGGGAGGGACATCCGTAGCGTAGACCACAGAGGAGGTAGAGATAGGCCTAGTCGAATCCAGCTGCACGCACAGTCCAGGACGTCAGAGGCAGATAGGTCCGTGATTGACAGCTAGGGGGCGGGTCGGCACCAAGGGAGACCAGCCGGGCCAATGACAGGGATCCGCTGGTGAGTGAGAGAGAGAGAGAGACAAATGGGAGTACAGGGCGCTAAATTTGTCACACAAGGCTCTGCAGAGAAGACTCTTCATTGGCTATTAAACATGCAGGTAAATAGATGCCACAGCAATTACGAAAGCAAGATAATATCAAAGTCCATCAAACTGTCACACGAGTGCAAAGAAAGTCTGTTAGAGTCCATGCGTGAATAATATCAAAGTCCATCAACCTAGCACGCACACACAATTCTTCACAGCACGACACACACGAGAGTCTTCAGCAATACAGTCTTTAAGAGTGTCCTCTGTGCGTTGTCCTGCCAATTATAACAGCCAAACCAAACTACGGATTCGTTCAATAGGTTTCTCAGGGCGAAGGCATTTAACTTGGCAGAGGGCGACTGTCAGCCGCGCCCCTTAGGTAGATGAACATGCGTTGTTGCTGCTTCACAATGGTTCGATCAGGCACGGTGGTAGACCCCGAAGACCCGGCACAGCACGGCAGTAAACTCGGAAGACCCAACACAGCAAAGCACGGCACTCCTCTCAGCCAGCAATCAGGAAGCGTCCAGCAGCACCTAGCTCCCGACACCAGTGATCACGGAACGTGAACAGATCCCCACCCTCTCGCTTGCCTTCCACTTAGTGATAAACTCTTTTAAACGCTGCATAGCCCGCTATGCCCAAATCACCACACCTGTTAGGCTTAATTACTCCAATCCACACCAACAATCACCCAGATAGACTCCCGGTGCGTTCGCACGTCACGTGACACACCCACCTTCCAGTCTCACAGTCACAACCACACCCACAACAACACAGACGGACACTCAGACAAACACAGGCACGGGTTTCCACGTGACACCCACATGGTTTTGATCTCAATTAGATGTCAAAGATACTAAACATGATAAAGCATGATCTTAACATTTCAATTTGTAATATTGTTTCAGACCAACACCCAATGATCCTCAAGCTTAAGGAGTGGATCTACTCGCAGTATAAGACAGTGCAGGAGTACAACTATGTACCTGGACAGGATGTGCTGTTGACTGACCGCTACACTGACCTGCTGATAGTCCAGCAACACAGAAAGCAGGAAGAGAAAGAGGAGGAGATTCGTTTCAGAGGAGCGAGTCTCTTCAGTGCCAGGGAGGCATATCAAAGCACCACTGTGGACCAGTTCTTCAGCCCTAATGACCGTGGAGACATTCCTAAAGCAGTCATTCTTCAGGGCCACTCTGGACATGGTAAATCCTTTATGGCACAGAAGATCATGTTGGACTGGGCATCAGGCAACCTCTTCCAGGATGAATTTGAACTTATTTTACACCTGAAATGTAAAGAACTGAACCAGGTGTCGGGAGAGTGGTGTGTGGTGGATCTAGTGAGCTGCGACAATACATTTACCTCACTGATCTCACAGAAACTAAAGGACTCACCACAGAAGGTCCTCTTCCTCATAGATGGATTTGATGAACTCCGATTCACAATGAGTGAAATCAATTTCTCATCTGTCAAAGACCCTTTCACACCAGCTCCTGTTGAGGCCATTCTAATGGCTCTATTGAAGGGTACACTCCTTTCTGATTGCTTCCTGGTAGTCACCACCAGGCCCACTGCCGCAGGCACACTGAGCAAACTGCTTAAACCCCCTTTGCGTTCCACTGAGACTCTGGGTTTCTCTGAGAAGGGGGTGCAGGACTACTTCAAGAGGTTCTGTCAAGATCAGCAGGTATCAGACAAGGCATTCAGCAGTGTGAAGGCAACTGGAACACTCTTCTCTTCCTGCACCATTCCGGTCATCTGTTGGATTGTCTGCACAGTTTTCCGGGAGCAGCTAAAAGAAAATGTTCAAATGGCTGAGCTGGAAACAACCACCTCCATATTTGTCCACTTTGTGTCCACTCTGCTGGAGCATCACTGCCAGGGTTTGAGTCAACCCGTCCCTACTCTGCTGAGGAGCCTGGGCCAGCTGGCAGAGAGAGGGATGCTGGAGCAGCAGGTCCTGTTTGATAAGGAAAGTGTGTTGAGTACAGTCTCAGATCCAGCCAGTGTTCCCTTCTTGTGCAAGTTCCTCCTGAAGAAGAAAGCCCGCCTAGAGGAAATGTTCAGTTTCATGCATCTCAGTTTTCAGGAGTTTTTCACTGCACTCTACTACGCCTCAGACCAGAATAAGGAGAAAGTCAAAGAGCTGCTCGGTTCCTTTAAGGAATATGACGACAAGTCCTATGTCCTACCCGTCATTCAGTTTCTCTTTGGCCTCTCAAATAAGGAAGTGATACAAGACCTGAAGAAGCTTAAGCTGCCTTCCACTCCTTCCATTCGAGGACAGCTGGAAAAGTGGATTCTTGAACTCATTAAAAAAAATAGACATTCAAAGAAAAGTAATGAGTTGCTGTTCATTCTCCACTGTCTCTATGAGCTCCATGAGGAGGAGTTTGTGAGGAGAGCCATGGAGGTTTGGGGTAAGATAGCCTTTAACTCCATTCCCCTGACGACTACAGACTGCTCGGTGCTGCTGTACTGCCTGCAGCGCTACCCGACCATCAGAAGCCTGGAGCTCACAAAGTGCAACATCACAGCAGAGAAGCTGAAGATGCTGCAACCTGCACTGAGCAGGTGTGAGGAGCTGGGGTGAGTGTGTGTGTGTGTGGAATACAAATGAAGGTAGCCACATAAATAAACACTTTTATTTCCTATTTAAACAACCTACCAGTCACATTCATATGGAAGCTTAAAGCGGACAGTGTATTCACGAGTGCTGGTTGACTATGTGTTTGTATGTTTGCAGGCTAAATGTTGAGAAACTGTTGGATGCTGATGTGAATGATCTGGTCTCAGCTCTGGGGGAAGGAAAGATTCTGAATAACCTACGGTAAGAACTGTAGTCATATTAACACTTTCAGTAAGTTGTTTATTTGTGTTTCTTACAGTATAACTTTGAATCAGTAGAGTCACATATATGTGTTGTGTTACATTGTGTTAAGTTGATGCCTGGTCATTATAAACATACTAATTGAAATGAGTGTGTTGCACTAGAAGTGAATCATGAATCAGCTGGTGAATCAGCACAGTCACATGTTTGTGTTGTGTGTTCCAGTGTGTTGAACAGCAGTCTGTCAGAGGAGAGTGTGCAGCAGGTCCTCAGCGCCCTCTACAGGCAGAAGTCTGTGGGTTTAGTTCTGCTCTCAGTGAAGACCATCAGCATCACCACTGCTGAGAGGCTCCTGCAGTTCTACAAGACCACACAGATCAGAGAGTATGTGGGGTAAGAAGCACTTCACAGGTCCCCTCTCATCAGGCAGATGGACCTCCATGTACTTTAAAGAAGAAGAATGTGTTTAGCCTTCAGCAGGTCTCCAGGGAGGAGTTGAAGGTTAAATCTGTATGAAATACCATCATCCCCTCCCTACAGTCTTGTTTACAAAATAAAATGCATAAACTCTCTTAGACAAACTGGACTCTGAATAAGGATGAATGAGGTGAATGTCACTGGGGGAAGGTGTGCATATGGGTCCTCTGTGCTTTGTTGATGGTTCAGCTCAGCTGTGCTTTGCTTGTCACAGTTTTCTGCCAGGCAGACTGTGCTTACCTGAGCTGTGCTGACAGCTGAGGAGTCTCTGAGCTGAGGTGTGTTCTGTGAGTGTGTGTGTGTGTGTGTGTGTGTGTGTGTGTGTGTGTGTGTGTGTGTGTGTGTGTGTGTGTGTGTGTGTTTGTGTGTGCTTGTGTATGTGTGTGTATGTTTGTATGAGAGGCTCCTGCAGTTCTAGACCACACAGAAAACAGAGGGTGTGTGGGGTAAGTGGGGTTTGTGGGGTAAGAAACACATCATCACATACCCTTCACCATAGCTAGAGATTGGCATGGTGCTTTTTCCAGTAGGCCTATTAGCCTGTTTGATTTGCATTGCGCTCAATGAGCATCAAACAGGCTAATAGGCCTACTGGAATAAGCATATAGGGTACAGTATGTGATGATGTGGGGCTATCTTAAAGGGATAATCCGGAGTGAAATGCACTTTAGATCAATTTTTCGGACTATTGGGAGTACATACGTTGAGTTGACACCAAAATCATGTCATTCGGATGTATTTTGAGAAAGTTCGAGTTCACCGTTTTTAGCCAAAACTCGTTAGCCTGGAAGTGACCGGGGCAGGTCCTTTCGCCACTACAAAACGCTATTTTTATACCTCTTCTACTGTTCCAAACAACGCTACACTTACGTGGTAGTGAGTAGAGGGTCCCTAAAGCCAAACCGAAGTATCCCCACGTCTTTATGTGGTCGGATAGAGAGTCCAGAATTAATTTAATCGAGTCAGTACCTTCCGGAAATGTCGCCGTGGCAGCTGCGCAACGCTTCAACAACACTTTACTAACATTTCCGGAAAGGTACTGACTCGATTAAATTCATTCTGGACTCTCTATCCGACCACATAAAGACGTGAGGATACTTCGGTTTGGCTTTAGGGACCCTCTACTCACTACCACGTAAGTGTAGCGTTGTTTGGAACAGTAGAAGAGGTATAAAAATAGCGTTTGTAGTGGCGAAAGGACCTGCCCCGGTCACTTCCAGGCTAACGAGTTTTGGCTAAAAACGGTGAACTCGAACTTTCTCAAAATACATCCGAATGACATGATTTTGGTGTCAACTCAACGTATGTACTCCCAATAGTCCGAAAAATTGATCTAAAGTGCATTTCACTCCGGATTATCCCTGTAATTCTAACGGCCAAGGGAACTTTATCAGGATGCATAATATCCTGGATCCATGAAATAAATGGCCTTTAAAAATAAAAATCTGCCTGCTCTGTGCTGTGCTTCACCGGACTCACTGTTCTGATTGGCAGGGTGTGCTTAACGAAGGGGGCTGATACAGCTGACAGTCTCTGTTCTACTCTCACGATGGGAAGAGATGAGGAATATTTTGGGTGTGTCACTTTCACTTTCTCATTAAGCTACATTGTAAATCACTTCCCAAATAGCAATTCTACAGGAAACACATTTAGTCAGTATAAGTTAGAACTAAAGGAAATGTGTGCTATGTGGTCATTAGACCTGTTCAAAAAAAACGTTTTATGTTATTTTAAAGCCAATTGCTGTGATTCCCATTCTCCAAGCTGTGCAATGACTAGAAATGGTAAAAATGTTGATTTTCGACCATGGGAACGCCTGCCTCATGAGCCATGAAGTTTTTATGTTGATTTATGTGAAAAACGCTGGAAATTTTGGATGTTGGTGTTCTATTTTACATTATACCTTGACTAGAATTTACCTTAGAGAATTATATGTGGTACCACATGAAAGCTGATAAAAATTTCCTTTAATATGATACCCAATACATTAACAATCTAGACTATTATGGCTGTCTTAGAAACGACAATATGTACATTTTAGGGAATTTCAGAGGTGTCAGGTCAGACAATACACCATTGTACCTCAGACATGTTTACTGATTCAACCAAATATAGTGGCAAATAGAACTTTGAAGGAAAATATATTTTATAACATTGGAACATTGCAAATTACTAAGTCAGTTGGAACACAATATCAGGGTTACTATGAACATCGAACTAGATAGATAGATAGATAGAGATACTTTATTAATTCCAAAGGAAATTAAGGACTAATAAACTATAGCCTACACAACATTATACGTTACATAATCACTTATTCAATGTGGCTTTCTTGAAGCTGTCAAATTTCCTCCTATGATACTCCACAACTTGAAGGAGGCAACTTCTCTGTTGTGGATCTGTAGTTATCTAAGTGGCAAAGTCAGACATGAGTTTAACACCTCATTCAGCTACATCGTTAGTCACCTTTACAGACCTCACAAACTTCTCAGCCACTTTGTACCCATCATGTTCTTTCCATGTTTCCACTGGTTGAGTTATCCAGTCAATTTCAACCCCAAGACCATCAAACAGGAAGTACGATTCTGGCCCTACCAAATCTGTAAGTGTAGATACTTGGAAACACTGGTTTACCCTTTCTGTAGCTTTATGGATTCTCTGTTTCTGAGAGTTTCACAGCAATCTCTTCTTTCACAGATTTAGTCATGCTGGGGTCAAGCTGAACAATGTAAATGGATAGTGATAGAAATGTTAATGTTTTCTCAGGAGCTTGGATACAACAAGCAAACCGTTGTGAAACTCGAGAGAATAAATACATTTCTATCACTGTTTTACACTAGCCACTGGATAACATCCACATCTGCTGCAGATGCTCCTATTCATGACCTCCCATTCTTGAAAGACATCATGTGGTACCAACAGTTTGACTCTGAGCTTGCTACAGCTGTAATGAGGAAAGCACAGAACCATCAATGGTAGTTGACACAGGAACTGGTGCCATTTACATTGTTCAGCTCACACCCCAGCATGACTAAATCTGTGAAAGAAGAGATTGCTATAAAACTCACAGAAACGGAGAAACCAGAAAGCTACAGAAAGGGTAAACCAGTGTTTCCAGGCATTGATACATCTACAACACTTACAGATTTCCTGTTTGATGGTCTTGGGGTTGAAATTGACTGGATAACTCAACCAGTGGAAACATGGAAAGAACATGATGGGTACAAAGTGGCTGAAAAGTTTGTGAGGTCTGTAAAGGTGACTAACGATGTAGCTGAACAAGGTGTTAAACTCATGTCTGACTTTGCCACTCAGATAACTACAGATCCACAACAGAAAAGTTGCCTCCTTCAGGTTGTGGGGTAGCCTGATCAGCCAGACCCACATCAAGATGTAGGGTCTGGGAACTCACCGTAAGCAGGGCTCAATCGGAGGGGTGGGATAAACAGTTGTCTTTCAAATTCCCTCCCCGCAATAGGATAACACTAAACAAATCATCTTCTTGTTTTCAAGTAGAAGGATGCATAACCTTCCCTCTCCACGCAATAAGACAACGCTAAACAAATCATCTTCTTGTTTTCAAATAGCAGGATGCGTTACCATCGCAACTTCTTGTCGCAAGTCAGTCACCATTATGTTAAGCCCACCCACTGACTCTATACGCTGTGATTGGCCCGTCCATTTCTCGGTTTCTCAGCTCCTAAGCTCAATGGAGCCTAGCTAGACTGCCCTGCCAGCCAAATTACATTTGCTGCCGCTAGGGGCGTCTAGATTTCTAGGCTAGTTGTAGAGTATCATAGGAGGAAATTTGACAGCTTCAAGAAAGCCACATTGAATAAGTGATTATGTAACGTATAATGTTGTGTAAGTATAGATTATTAGTCCTTAATTTCCTTCAGAATGAATAAAGTATCTCTATCTATCTATCTAGTTCGATGTTCATAGTAACCCTGATATTGTGTTCCAACTGACTTAGTAATTTGCAATGTTCCAATGTTATAAAATATATTTTCCTTCAAAGTTCTATTTGCCACTATATTTGGTTGAATCAGTAAACATGTCTGAGGTACAATGGTGTATTGTCTGACCTGACACCTCTGAAATTCCCTAAAATGTACATATTGTCGTTTCTAAGACAACCATAATAGTCTAGGTTGTTAATGTATTGGGTATCATATTAAAGGAAATTTTTATCAGCTTTCATGTGGTACCACATATAATGCTCTAAGGTTAATTCTAGTCAAGGTATAATGTAAAATAGAACACCAACATCCAAAATTTCCAGCGTTTTTCACATAAATCAACATAAAAACTTCATGGCTCATGAGGCAGGCGTTCCCATGGTCGAAAATCAACATTTTTACCATTTCTAGTCATTGCACAGCTTGGAGAATGGGAATCACAGCAATTGGCTTTAAAATAACATAAAACGTTTTTTTTGAACAGGTCTAGTGGTCATGTGTGTGGTGTGAGCATGGAAATGGTCAATCTGATATTCCTTCCCTTCCCTGGGTTACAGTCTGATGATGATCCACTCTGGAGATTCCTCTCCTGAATCTGAATCCTCTGGACTGGGTCTAGTTCTGCAGTTCACCTCACAGATCTCTGACATCATACTGAGGGAGATCCTCCACAGGTTCCATCAGCTGAGACGTTTCACAGACAAGTGAGAATTAAATTCTTATAGTTTTGATTACATTACAAATAGGAAGATGGCTCTGTATTTCTTTTCATGAATGTCTAAGAATGGTGTGTGTGTGTGGTGCGTGTGTGGTGTGTGTGTGTGGTGTGTGTGTGTGTGTGTGTGTGTGTGTGTGTGTGTGTGTGTGTGTGTGTGTGTGTGTGTGTGTGTGTGTGTGAGAGTGTGTGTGGTTATGTGTGTATGTCAAGAGCATAATGAGAATGTGGTAACACTGGGTCAGTTTTGATGTGTTTGTAACACCACTGTGTGTGTGTGTGTGTGTGTGTAGGAGTCTAGAGCATAATGAGTGTGTGGATGCTCTGTTGTCCTGGCTGCCCTCTCTGCCTGATCTGAAGAGGGTGATTCTGTGTGTGAGCTGCCTGACTGAGATCTGGGCCACCAGGATCCTCCAACTCATCCACACCTGCCCCAATCTAGAGAGAGTACAGTAAGAGACACCTTCTATAATCATCCTACTGATGTTTTAAAGGAAATGCATATAAACAAAAGTGTCGTGGCGCACTCGGAACTTAAAGATTTTTTATTCTCAACGTTTCGCTTACGCCTTCATCAGGGTCATTTTCGAGGTAAAATGACCCTGATGAAGTCGTTAGCCGAAACGTTGGGGAAAAAAAATCTTTAAGTTCCGAGTGTGCCACGACACTTTTGTTTATATTTATCCTTTACTGCCATGAGAACCTCACAAGGTGTGCGTTTACTCATTCAAACGAATACGTTAAAGGAAATGCAATCAGATATGTCCACTTATGGTCAATATCAATAACAGGAAATGGGGAGGTAAGCTGAATAGGTGAGATCTGAACACAAAAACACACTCACATGATAGATCATAGTCATCGGTTTGTGTTCCAATTTAAAACACTTTAAAGATTATTGTCATCATTATTGTCATCATAATATGATGTGGTGTAACGTCTAGGATTGCAGCTAAAGCCACTCATCAGTTCACAGAATGTGACTGGATCCTCTGTGCTGTGCTTCACCTGACTCACTGTTCTGATTGGCAGGGTGCAGATACTGGAGGGGGCTGATACAGCTGAGAGTCTCTGTTCTGCTCTCCTGATGAAAAGAGAGGAGGGAGATTTCAGGTGTGTCACTTTCACTCTCTCATTAAGCTACATTGTAATTCACTTCCCAAATAACAATTCTACAGGAAACACATTTAGTCAGTACAAGTTAGAACTAAAGGAAATGTGTGCTATGTGGTAATGTGTGTGGTGTGAGCATGGAAACAGTCAATCTTATATTCCTTCCCTTCCCTGGGTTACAGTCTGAATATTCTCCACTCTGGAGATTCCTCTTCTGAATCTGAATCCTCTGGACTGGGTCTACATCTGCACTTCCCCTCACAGATCTCTGACATCACACTGAGGGAGATCCTCCACAGGTTCCATCAGCTGAGACGTTTCACAGACAAGTGAGAGTTTGATTTTTCTTAATGGATTTGATTACATTAGAAATAGGAAGATGGCTCTGTATTTCTTTTCATGAATGTCTAAGAATGGTGTGTGTGTGTGTGTGTGTGTGTGTGGTTATGTGTGTATGTCAAGAGCATAATGAGGATGTGGTAACACTGGGTTCCTTTTGATGTGTTTCTAATACCACTTTGTGTGTGTGCGTGTGTGTGTGTTTGTGTGTGTGTGTGTGTGTGTGTGTGTGTGTGTGTGTGTGTGTGTGTGTGTGTGTGTGTGTGTGTGTGTGTGTGTGTGTGTGTGTGTGTGTGTGTGTGTGTGTGTGTGTAGCAGTCTAGAGCATAATGAGTGTGTGGATGCTCTGTTGTCCTGGCTGGCCTCTCTGCCTGATCTGAAGTGGGTGTTTCTGTATGTGAGCTGCCTGACTGAGATCTGGGCCACCAGGATCCTCCAACTCATCCACACCTGCCCCAATCTAGAGGGAGTACAGTACGAGACACCTTTTATAATCATCTTACTGATGTTTTAAAGGAAATGCAATCAGATATGTCCACTTATGGTCAATATCAATAACAGGAAATGGGGAGGTAAGCTGAATAGGTGAGATCTGAACACAAAAACACACTCACATGATAGCTCATAGTCATCGGTTTGTGTTCCAATTTAAAACACTTTAGAGATTTTACAAAATGTTGATTCATCATGGTAAATAAGTTCATCAGACTGTGCACAGTTTAATGATGCCATGATATACAGTTGAGTGATGTGCTGTTACGTGAGACAAATGTTGGTGGGAGTTTGAGAGAAAAGTTGGTGGGAGAGAGTTGGTGGGAAAGAGAGTCTTTATGGGCAAGCCATTTTGGTAATGCCCCAGGGCAGCTATTTTGGGCAAAGATCAGGCGCCTATCTCAATGAATGGGGAGAGATCTGTAGCTCCTTTAAGGGTGGTAAGAATGACTTTACAAATGCGTCACATGAATACGTATTTAAATCTGGATCTGTATGAAAGCTTTCACCCCAACTACTTGATCAATGCTGAAAGACTTTATTACTTGACTTTATCATGTTGATTTGTTCACTGCATGTGCACACTTTGGAGTGATGTGATTGCCATGGTAACGGTGGAAATAAACAGAACGTCCAAGTTCAGCAAAACCAAGAGATTTATGAACCGTCTCTGGTAAAACACTAGTTTCCAAAAATGTGATTCATAAGACAGGGTAAGACTTCCAGTTACAAAATGTGCCGTCTTTTTGCATTTTCTCTGGCCTATTCTTCATTCTTTTGATCCTCACTCATTCATGACCTTCCTTAGTAATGTGTATTGTGTGTGTGTGTGTGTGTGTGTGTGTGTGTGTGTGTGTGTGTGTGTGTGTGTGTGTGTGTGTGTGTGTGTGTGTGTGTGTGTGTGTGTGTGTGTGTGTGTGTGTGTGTGTGTGTGTGTGTGTGTGTGTGTGTGTGTGTGGTTATGTGTGTATGTCAAGAGCATAATGAGGATGTGGTAACACTGGGTTCCTTTTGATGTGTTTCTAATACCACTTTGTGTGTGTGCATTTGTGTGGGTGCGTAAAGATGGCGCTGCTCTGCCGGCGACATGGAGACTTGGTTTAGCAAAGATGTACCAGACAATTTCGTACAGGTAGACGGATTTTCCCATGTACGCCTGGACAGAGACGCGAATTCGGGCAAAGTAGGGGGAGGAGGAGTATGTATTTATATCAAGGACAGTTGGTGCACAAACTTTGCAATAAGAGACACTGTATGCAACCCGGACTTGGAGCTATTGTGTGTTACTTTACGTCCTCACTACCTGCCAAGAGAATTTAGCAACATTTTTGTGTGCGCCGTCTACGTCCCGCCAAGTGGGAATGCCAACAGAGCAGCAAATCAAATTGCCGACTGTGTCCATCGTCACCTACAGAACAAACCTGACGCCCCAATACTGATACTAGGGGATTTTAACCATAGCAGCCTGAACAAGAGTCTACCTGGTTTTTATCAATATGTCAAGTGTAACACCAGGAAAAATAACATTCTCGACAAGTGCTATGGCAATGTCAGGGATGCTTATACAGCCAGGGCCAAACCTCCCCTTGCCAACTCTGACCACAATGCAATTCATCTGCTACCCACATATCGGTCAGTCTTTAAGTCCAGCAAACCAGAAACCCGAACTGTAAAGGTGTGGTCGGACGATAAAATTGAGGAACTGAAAGGATGCTTCCTCTCTACAGATTGGGACATCTTTTTCAAGGATGCTGACATTGACAGGGCAACGGAATCCACAACTGCCTACATCTCCTTTTGTGTTGACTCCATTATTCCACAGAAAACTGTTAAGATTTATCCGAACAACAAACCTTACATAACAAAGGATATTAAGGAGTGTATTAAGAGGAAAAAATCTGCCTTTAAACTTAGCGATTCAGAAGGAGTCAAAGCGGCTCAAAAAGAGCTCAACAAACACATGCGAGCAGCCAGGCTGCAGCACAAGGAGCGGGCAGAACAGGATTTGTCCATGCACAACTCTAAGAAACTATGGGACTCAATCAGAGGAATGACTAACATGGAGGCTAAAAGGAAGCCCCCGTTTGCTCAGGATGAAATTTTAAAAGCAAATGAACTGAACCAATTTTATATGCGTTTTGAATCTGATAACAGTAGGGACTGCTGTGCTGTTTTAGATAAGGTAAACTGTAATGTGAAAGACAGGATTTTTATAGATCCACATGCTGTAACCAAGGTTTTTAAATCAATGCATTTGAAAAAGGCGACAGGGCCAGATCATATGTCCACTTTTCTTTTAAAAACATTTGCAGAGGAATTGACTCCGGCATGGCACCAGCTGTTCCAACTTTCTATGGATAAACACACTGTACCAGAGATCTGGAAAAAGTCCATTATAATTCCAGTTCCAAAAAAGCCATGTCCCCGGGAGGACAACGATTACAGGCCTGTTGCATTAACTTCCAATGTCTTCAAGGCCCTGGAGCGACTTATGTTAAATGCACTTCGTTCAGAGGTGGAGCCAGTATTAGATAAATATCAGTTTGCATACACGAAGAAACGAAGTACAAGTGATGCCATATCAACTATAATGCACCTTACACTGAAGCACCTTGAAACCCCAGGCACATATGCTAGACTGCTCCTCATTGATTTTAGCTCTGCTTTTAATACAATCCAGCCACATATTCTCCTTAGAAAACTAGCTCTCCTCAATGTAAATCCATTTTTAATCAGGTGGTACCACTCTTTCCTTACTAAGAGGCCACAGCAGGTGAAGTTTAACTCCTCCCTATCAGATACAGAAATATGCAGTACTGGTGCCCCCCAGGGATGTGTGAGTTCACCATTTTTGTTTATTCTGTACACAAATGACTGCGTTAGTTCTGGGCCAAATCAATATGTGGTGAAGTTTTCAGATGATACGGCTGTTCTTAGTTTGCTCACTAAGAATTCCGACCCATCCATTCACAGAGATGCTGTGGACAGGTTTGTGGGCTGGTGCGACAACCACAAACTACAGATTAACACCTGTAAGACTGTAGAAATGCTCTTTGACCCCAAGTCAATTGGTGACCGAAGCCCTGTGACCATTCATGGTAATAGCATAAACCAAGGAAACTCATGCAAGTACCTGGGCATCCACATCGACAGCGAGCTGAGCTGGCAGACACAGGTGGCCACTGTCTGCGCCAGAATCCATCAGCGCCTTCACTTTTTACGCAGACTGCGGTTGTTTGGTGTCAGCAAAAACATAATGTTAATTTTTTATAGGGCAGCAATAGAGTCCATTTTACGGTACGGTATCACCAGTTGGTTTGGTAACCTAAATGTCAAACTCAAAACACAGATTTTTAACCTGGTCAAAGTGGCGGGCAGGATTATGGGTCACCCCCCTCTTAACCCTCAGGAACTGTTCAATGAGGCTGTCATTACTCAGGCAAAAAACATTTTAAATGACAGCTCCCATGTGTTGTTTAATGAATACTCCCTGATGCCCTCAGGGAGAAGATACAGGGTCTCCTTATGCAAACATAACCGGTTCAAACAGTCCTTTGTCCCAGTGTCAGTTAAGCTCATTAATGAGCAAATGTAGGAAGGTTTACTTTTAATAGCAGAACTGTAACATGTACCAGTAGTGTTTTACAACTGTACCAGCATTTTTAATATGAAGTATTTGTATGTGTGCTTTAATATGTATTGTGCACTGCACTTTGAAATGCACTAGCACTTTACTGTGCACTGCACTTTGATATGCATCAGCACTTTACTGTGCACTGCACTTCGATATGCACTAGCACTTTACTGTGCACTGCACTTTGATATGCACTTGCACTTTACTGTGCACTGCACTTTGATATGCACTAGTACTTTATTGTGCACTGCACTTGGATTGCACCAGCACTTTATTGTGCACTGGCACTTTAAATGTGCATTAGTTTCAAGCTTCAGGTAGGGCAGATTGCACAGTCAGCTCCTCTTGCACTTTGGTCCTCATCTGGTTGCCAGTTATGCACCTTTTTGTCTCTGTTTAGTTGTCAATACTGTCTGTCACATTGCTGTCTCTGTATGTTTTAATGTATGTCTGCAGCAGTACCCTGTCTCTAACCAAAATTTCTCCCAAGGGAGACGAATAAATTGACTTGACTTGACTTGACTTGATGTGTGTGTGTGTGTGTGTGTGTGCGTGTGTGTGTGTGTGTGTGTGTGTGTGTGTGTGTGGTTATGTGTGTATGTCAAGAGCATAATGAGGATGTGGTAACACTGGGTTCCTTTTGATGTGTTTCTAATACCACTTTGTGTGTGTGCATGTGTGTGTGTGTGTGTGTGTGTGTGTGTGTGTGCGCATGTGTGTGTATGTGTGTGTGTGTGTGTGTGTGTGTGTGTGTGTGTGTGTGTGTGTGTGTGTGTGTGTGTGTGTGTGTGTAGCAGTCTAGAGCATAATGAGTGTGTGGATGCTCTGTTGTCCTGGCTGCCCTCTCTGCCTTATCTGAAGTTGGTGATTCTGCAAGTGAGCTGCCTGACTGAGATCTGGGCCACCAGGATCCTCCAACTCATCCACACCTGCCCCAATCTAGAGGGAGTACAGTACGAGACACCTTTTATAATCATCTTACTGATGTTTTAAAGGAAATGCAATCAGATATGTCCACTTATGGTCAATATCAATAACAGGAAATGGGGAGGTAAGCTGAATAGGTGAGATCTGAACACAAAAACACACTCACATGATAGATCATAGTCATCGGTTTGTGTTCCAATTTAAAACACTTTAGAGATTAGTGTCATCATTATTGTCATCATAATATGATGTGGTGTAACGTCTAGGATTGCAGCTAAAGCCACTCATCAGTTCACAGAATCTGACACACTGTGCATTTGGATCCTCTGTGCTGTGCTTCACCTGACTCACTGTTCTGATTGGCAGGGTGCAGCTACTGGAGGGGGCTGATACAGCTGAGAGTCTCTGTTCTGCTCTCACGATGAACAGAGTGGGGGGAGATTTCAGGTGTGTCACTTTCACTTTCTCATTAAGCTACACACTAATTCACTTCTCAAATAACAATTCTACAGGAAACACATTTAGTCGGTACAAGTTAGAACTAAAGGAAATGTGTGCTATGTGGTAATGTGTGAGGTGTGAGCATGGAAACAGTCAATCTTATATTCCTTCCCTTCCCTGGGTTACAGTCTGAATATTCTCCACTCTGGAGATTCCTCTCCTGAATCTGAGTCCTCTGGACTGCGTCTAGTTCTGCACTTCCCCTCACAGATCTCTGACATCATACTGAGGAAGATCCTCCACAGGTTCCATCAGCTGAGACGTTTCACAGACAAGTGAGAGTTTGATTTTTTTTTAATGGATTTGATTACATTACAAATAGGAAGATGGCTCTGTATTTCTTTTCATGAGTGTCTAAGAATGGTGTGTGTGTGTGTGTGTGTGTGTGTGTGTGTGTGTGTGTGTGTGTGTGTGTGTGTGTGTGTGTGTGTGTGTGTGTGTGTCTCCGTGTGTGTGTGTGTGTGTGTGTGTGTGTGTGTGTGTGTGTGTGTTTATGTGTGTAGTATTTAAGAGCATAACTAGCATGTGGTATCACAGGATAAGTTTAATGTGTGTTCTAACACCACTATGTGTGTGTGTGTGTGTGTGTGTGTGTGTGTGTGTGTGTGTGTGTGTGTGTGTGTGTGTGTGTGTGTGTGTGTGTAGGAGTCTAGAGTATAATGAGTGTTTGGATGCTCTGTTGTCCTGGCTGCCCTCTCTGCCTGATCTGAAGTGGGTGATTCTGCAAGTGAGCTGCCTGACTGAGATCTGGGCCACCAGGATCCTCCAACTCATCCACACCTGCCCCAATCTAGAGAGAGTACAGTAAGAGACACATTTTATAATCATCCTACTGATGTTTTAAAGGAAATGCAATCAGATATGTCCACTTATGGTCAATATTAATAACAAGAAATGGAGAGGTAAGCTGAATAGGTGAGATCTGAACACAAAAACACACTCACATGATAGATCATAGTCATCGGTTTGTGTTCCAATTTAAAACACTTTATAGATTATTGTCATCATTATTGTCATCATAATATGATGTGGTGTAACGTCTAGGATTGCAGATAAAGCCACTCATCAGTTCACAGAATGTGACACATTGTGCATTTGGATCCTCTGTGCTGTGCTTCACCTGACTCACTGTTCTGATTGGCAGGGTGCAGTTACGGAAGGGGGCTGATACAGCTGACAGTCTCTGTTCTGCTCTCACGATGAACAGAGTGGAGGAATATTACAGGTGTGTCACTTTCACTTTCTCATTAAGCTACACACTAATTCACTTCTCAAATAACAATTCTACAGGAAACACATTTAGTCAGTATAAGTTAGAACTAAAGGAAATGTGTGCTACAGTATGTGGTAATGTGTATGGTGTGAGCATGGAAATGGTCAGTCTTATATTCCTTCCCTTCCCTGGGTTACAGCCTGATGATTGCCCACTCTGGAGATTCCTCTCCTGAATCTGAATCCTCTGGACTGGGTCTACAGCTGTGGTTCCCCTCACAGATCTCTGACATCATACTGAGGGAGATCCTCCACAGGTTCCATCAGCTGAGACGTTTCACAGACAAGTGAGAGTTTGATTTTTTTTTAATGGATTTGATTACATTACAAATAGGAATATGGCTCTGTATTTCTTTTCGTGAATGTCTAAGAATGGTGTGTGTGTGTGTGTGTGTGTGTGTGTGTGTGTGTGTGTGTGTGTGTGTGTGTGTGTGTGTGTGTGTGTGTGTGTGTGTGTGTGTGTGTGTGTGTGTGTGTGTGTGTGTATGTGTGTGTGTGTGTGTGTGTGTGTGTGTGTGTGTGTGTGTGTGTGTAGGAGTCTAGAGCATAATGTGGATGCTCTGTTGTCCTGGCTGGCCTCTCTGCCTGATCTGAAGGGGATGGATCTGCAGGTGAGCTGCCTCACTGAGATCTGGGCCATCAGGATCCTCCAACTCATCCACACCTGCCCCAGTCTAGAGAGAGTACAGTAAGAGACACCTTTTATAATCATCTTACTGATGTTTTAAAGGAAATACAATCAGATATGTCCACTGATGATCAATAACAGGAAACGAGGAGGTAAGCTGAATAGACAATGTGATGGAATTTTAGCCAGTAATACTGGACTGGGGAGTTCCTGTGCTGCTGGTGTTTGTCCATCACTGGATTTGTTTTGGGGTGAGGGGTGCTGACCCCACCTCTCATCACACACAGTAAACTAATAGAAGCATCTCTGAACACTCTGAAAGAGGCGCCGTTGGGAGTTTTGGATCAGGATCCTCTCCCTCGTCCACGCCTGTCCCAGTCTAGAGGAAGTCAGCTTATTGACCCTCATGCTGTGTCAAAACCTGTGATCTGTTGTTTGTGAGTCTGAACCTGATAAGGTGTGTCTCATTCAACAGGTTTTTAGCCACTGTCTATGATGAGAGTTTAAAGGAGGAAAAAGGTTTGTTGCTGGAGGAGGGGATCCGCCTACTGCAGGAGGCTCAGAGGCGCCCAGACTGCACCATCACACTTATAGGGTAATTTTACAGTTTAGTTGTTGGTGGTTTATGAATGGACTCACTCATCACTGGATACAATTGTTTAATCTCTTACATCAAAGGGCCTCTCTGCATATGAAATGGGATTCATTTAATTTTCACAAGAAATTATTATTATTTCACTTAACACTGCAAATCAATATTCCTTAAATTACTATCAAATAAATTACAATGTAATGCGTATTATAATTGCCGAATGCAACAAGACAATTAAGCATTATGTAAGAATGTAATACTTAACTACAGGCATGCATCTTTGGATGCTAAATCATATTTTGTGATACATTTCATATCTATAGAGACAAAATATTGAATATTATCTAAATTCAATGTGAAACAAACACATAGCTTTTCAAAATGCGACTCTATTCCATCCATTATCAGTAATATTCACAAACAAGGCAAGCCCATCCATCTATTGTTCTTTCAAAGCAAGCACATTTAACGCTTTTTCACCCACTTTTTTAAGACGCCTCTTCTCCTAGAGCATTTCAGCTATCGACGCGGTTCCAACACTAAAAAATCAGGCCCGATCCGGTGTAGCTTGCTTGTTCATGTCGGATGGCTGCCAGTTGTCGTTTTTGCGGTATCCCTGTTTTTCGCCGGTTTTGGGTCCCATTGAAATGAATGGGGAAATCTTTTTTTTGGCAGCCTTTTTTTTAAGCATTGTTGACATAATAGAAGTCATTAGCTAAGTTAGCTAATCAACCTATTTAGCATTGTTAGCATAGCTAGCATGGTTAGCATAGTTAGCATTTTTTGCAAAACTGCTAGAAATCATCAGCTAAGTTAGCTAATCGACCCGGTTAGCCTTGTTAGCTTAGCTAGCATTGTTAGCATAATTAGCATTTTTAGCATAACTGCTAGAAATCATTAGCCAAGTTCGCTGATCAACCTGGTGAGCATAGTTAGCATTGTTAACAGAGTTAGCATTTTTTCAAGCCCACTCTTGCAGGTCCTTGGACATGCACATTTCTAATTTATGCTTCTATACACCGACTGGCCTGTAGGTGGCCGGACACAGTTTTCTGTGAATATCTCAAGAACTGTAAAGGCCTGAACACACAAACCCGACCAGCCGACCGTCGGCAGAAAAGCAGTCGGACTATCAGTCGGGCTCTCGTCTCCCCTGGTCGGTCAAAAATGTGCCACAGAACACACCGAAGCGTCGCCAACGCCGATTGTACGTTCTGCGCGTGCACGAAGTGTGACACATTACCCATAACTGCAGGCTTCAGTTCAGAGTCAGCCGAGTAGATATCATGAAGGATTCGCGGAACTAATTGCCACTAGTTTTCGGACTTCTCTGATTAAGCAATAAGAAAATCTAAATATAATTATATAGTGTGTATTATTTCATTGCCATTGTTTGTGTGTGATGCCAACGAAACACTCTCTTGGGCACGGAATAAATTACTTTTCACCCAATAACCTAGCTAGCTTGCTAGCTAATATTAGCACAGTAAACAAAAAGTGAATGGGAAATTACTAGAGATGCACCGATTGCAATTTTTTGGCCGATTCCGATTTTCGATTTTTCATCGAGTTTGACCGGCCGATACCGATTTTAGCCGATTCCGATTTAATTTCTTCTAACCACTTCACAGCACAAACAAAGAGTTATTTTCTAGCCTATATTTTCTTTAATACAACATGTTAGAAATGTAATCAACTTATCAATGGCTGGTAGAAAAATGTGAATAGACAGATTCTTCTTCAAGTCTTCTTCAGCTGCAGTAATCCCAGTGTGGGACATTCATTTTATGTAGCCTAGAAATGCACTAGGAACACTATTTATTTTCTTCTCACATCCATATGCAATATCCAACTGTAAATATCTTCAGAATACTGATAACTGAAGTTAGTGCTACATAGGCTGAGATGTTGGAAAATGACAACAAAAACGAATTTTGAGAAGCCTTGAAACACAGCAAATGACATACATTCTCAGTCCACACTCTTCTTTGAACTTTCGAGATTGCTTGCGGAGACTAAGGAAGTGTCCATATTTGGATGGCATAACGTCATGCAGGAGAAACAAAGCTTTCCAACGACACCACGCATGATATGTTTTGTATCACGGTTGCGGTAGTTTATGACACGTTAGAATGCTAACTTTTGGCGAATTTAGAAGAAATATACAGGCTTGATCAGACAAAAGGTAATGAAATAAACCTCTAAATGTGTAAATCGGACCTAGTTGTTTTAGTAGTGTGAAAGAATACATGATAAGTTGGCAAACCGAAGCAAAACTATGTTTATTCCTGCCGTGTCTCGCCTTAAGTTGAGTAAAGGCTATGTCGCTGCTTATTGATAGCGCTTGTGGTTCAGCTGTGGGCACGCAATTAGCGGCAAGGACGGACCTGAAGTGACAGCTTAGTATAGTAAATTCCACGCAATATGGCAAAGCACAGCGTTCGCTGCATAGAAAAACTCAGTATTAGCGCTTTATCCAGCCCTGACTGTTGGCCTAGCTTCATCAAACTTTGCAAACTCAGCTGTGTGAGTGTGATGTTGTTACAAGTACGTGCGAGTGCATTTGACCGGCATAAAATCGGCATGTCTCAGACTGACCGGCCGGTCGCCGGTCGTGGCCGATCACGTGAAAATCGGCCGATTCCGATCGGCGACCGATCGATCGGTGCATCTCTAGAAATTACCTGAAATAACATACATTCAGAAAACTATAGTTCTAGCAAAAATATGTTAGGAGGGTTTATCAAAATGGGTTCGAAACTTACTGTACGTTCAGACCAAGAGCGACTTGAGGTTCCAAAATCGCTCAGGACGCCCTGTCAAGGATGCCGTGGGAAGCTTGGATGCTTTGGCCGCTCTGACATAGTAGCATTCTATGTTCGTTGCTGGTCGTTTGGTCGCTGAACCGCGTCATAGCTCATTACCATAAAGTTAAACCACTTTCAACTTTCTCTAGTCACTCAAGACGCCCAAAACGCGACGCCGACGGATTGGTCGCTGCTGGCAGCTGAGAGAAGCTGGCTTCCATTGAAAATGAATGACTTCCGGAATCTTTGGAAGCTCAAGTCGCCCGTGGTGTGAACACACAGTTAGGCTACAGTTAGCCCCCCTCCCACAACAACAACAAAAAAAACGCTGCAAAGTACAGACGTTGTTGATTTCTTAGGCTCAATTATATCCTCCTAAGATACGGCCCCATAACTATAGGCCTAGCTATCAGTGCGCATCGGAGGTCTTTCACAGAGTGTTGAAGAATGTTTCCTGAAACGAAGCCCGTCACAATAATGCAGCATACCGATATAGAGCACTTCCTCACCTTGAGTGTCCGAAAGCTGCTGTAGGCTACTCTCGCAGTCCATATCTTTAATCTAGGCTACTGCCTTCTTTCATTCTTTTCGAAAAAGTGGATAGCCTATTGTGGGTGAATACAGTAGGCTACGATAAATAAGTTTTGCTCTTGGTCTTACAGACAGCTGTCGATTTTTAAATGTAGCCTACATCACCTGCGAAATCGGACGTGGCACAGCCTAATTATTACTGATTTATATAGCAAGTCCATAGACTTTGTTCATCCTATAGGCTATTATATGCTTTTAAAATGAAATGTGCTGCAGGGAAGCATTGGGGAAGTCAGTTTAGGTTGGCCTGTAACAATTTGCCTCTTATTATAATCAAGAGTAGGCTATACTGCCACTACGCACATATATTACATTGCGGGCGGATATGAGCAACCGCATAGGCTACAAAAGAAGGCCTTGGTTGACTTAAGTTAACGGTCAGAGGGCCTGTTTACAAACTATGTCAAACATGCATTCATCTAACAAACGAAAAACACAATCAATAATGTGAGCACACTGTATTGTGTCGTAAACAATAATGAGTTCGTGGCCAACTAGCGCGCAACTGGCACGCTGAACCCGACACTTGCTTATTAACACAAAGCTTCTTAAAGCACAAACAACCACCCCCCAAAGTTCAGTGTCCATAAGTCCAAACAATACGCATAAGAATCCGACAGTCCAAAACGATAACGACATCTCCCAGAAACGAAAAACAATGTTTATCTCTCACAGTTTGTTGAGTAGCTGCGCCGATGGTCACCATGAAAACTTGCAATGTCTAGGTTACAGAACTGCTTTCACTTCCCCGAGTCGCGCACGCAACATGCACATGAAGACAATTAATCATATCAAGGCAATTAACAATGAAGTCTTCACAATGACCTTTTAAATGTGAATCTTTATTATTTTACACAATTGGATATTTAGCAGACACATGTAGGCTATTTCCAGCTCTCAAAACTGACGAGGTCCAGATCTCAGTGGCCTCATAGCTGGCTACAGCGATGCCTAAGCCTAATGATAGCCTACAGGCTAGTTATGACATTAGTAGCCTAGCCTATTAATGACCTCATGTCGGAATGGCACGTTGTTTGAAAAAAAAAGTTAAATACCGCCACTGCGACCATGAAAACAGAAAATGTCGGAGTGATGGGACCTTTCCCATAAAGAGACATGCCTTCACTACGACATTTGGACTTCAATGTCGGAGTGGGGCTATGTTGGAATGAACGGCGGATACCGACGCCGACGCCGACTGCCGATGGCACGGGACACACCAAACAGACTCGAGTCCCCGACCGCCCCCGACTGCCCGACGGCCGATTATCGGGTTGGTGTGTTCAGGCCTTAAGGCCTAGGAGGACCACCTTTTTCTTGTATGTTGGTCTTAAAGAGGAACTATGCAGGATTAGCGATTTCATGTCTGGTTTCGGTTTCGTTTTTCGTTTTCGCTCGTTTTATGCTTGCATATTTCTCTGCAGAGCTTCCCCGACAGCTTTAGCGCGTATATTTATACATATATAGGCTATATATAAATATATAAATTGCAAGCGTGGTTCTTCTTGTTCTTTATGCGTCTCAGACTTCCAGATGTAAACAGGAGACGATACGTTTCCTGCAGAAATTGCCGAAATTGCCGATTGCCGAATTTTACACTGACCTGACGAGTTGCCTAGGTTTATCAGTGGTATGTCCCAGAGCACCTCCAATGTAAAAATGTAGATGTCATCCCAAAGACGTAAAGAGATATGAGCCAAAATGCATTTTTGCTAATTGCGGCGCCCCCTAGTGGCCAAATTACAACACATTTACTGAGGCTACTTTGGATGGTGTCCAAAATCATCCCGCCAAATATGGTCTCGATACCTCACCGCGTTTCCGAGATTTGACCTCACTTCCTGTTTGGACGCTTCACCATCGAATTTGATTGGCTGTCACGGGCGAACGCTTTGATGTATGAAAATGAAATGTACACCTCTAAGGTCTGTAGACCTTGTGTTGAATTAAGTATGAGTTGTTCACGTGTAGCTAGCATGAAACACGTAACCACTGAAGGAAGGAGGGAGCCTAAGGAACTAGGCATGTTTCTAGAACAAATACGAGTAATGTTAGGAGTATAGCTATCCTGTTATGCGGGAACATCCGCAGTTTACTCACTGTTGAATAAGTTGCAATGTGTTATAGCCTCAAATGGATGGTAAAATAAACAGGACGACTCACCTGTTCAAATGATGTAATAGGATAAAATTTGGTTTTGATATGTCAAAGCAACCAGGCTGTTACTGGTTAACATTTCTGAATATGAAATCGATTTTGGATTGGTTGCATGTGATAAAAGCTATGCCATTTCCTGTCCAGACAGCATTCATATTCAGAAATACTGTACACCGGCAACAAAGACACACACACACACACACACACACACACACACACACACACACACACACACACACACACAACAACTCTTTCAAACAGAAACGTCAGTCCGTTACATCTGCCTCTTGTCCACAAACTGCATGTCGCTGAGTTGACTAGCAACGAAGACTTTCACATAAACACACACACACACACACACACACACACACACACACACACTAACACACACACAGACACACCACCCCTTCAAACACAAATATCTGTCTGTTACGTCTGCCTCTTGTCCACAAACTGCATGTTGCACAGTTCACCCACATCTACCCACAATTCTTTGATTTATAAATAACCCCAGCATTAAAAAACTGCAATGTGTCAAATCTTATTATACAACAATTGGGTTCTATGAAGCTGTTTCTTTGTTTCTGATTGGCCGAGAGACGTTCCATGAGTTGAAATATCCCACGATAATCCACTCTGACTTTTCACAGCTAATAATAAATCACTCCGCGATACAATGTCAAATTGTCAAGTGTAAAACGAACTGTCACGTTGCATCCAAGCTGAAATACAGATACTCAGAACATAGAATATGACGGAGGTGGATATTAGCTAGTTGGATGGCATGTAGGCTAAGTAAAATAGTGATGTTTCAAAGCTAAAAGCATGTCCTAACCAGACGCAATGCGAGCTAACGTTTATTAGGCTATATTCTGCATTGCTTGACAACGGGAGAGATAGAACTAACGACTGGCTTTTGGCCATAGCAACGTGCTTTTAGAACTAACGACTGGCCTTTGGCCATAGCAACCATCCATTTAGAACTAGTAACGGCAGTTTGTCCTGCAAGTAATAGAACTTTGTGGCGGAGAGAAGTTAGTTCTACAAACAAGACAGTTTTAGCGATTTACATTATAATGGGAAATTAGCGCAAAAAACAAGTGGTAGAATTGTTGTATAAAAGCAATATAGCACTTGTGATCGTGGGTTGTTGCTGGATATTCCCACGGGTGTAGTTGCCTGCGCCACTCGGCCTCGGGCCTCGAGGCTACGGCCGAACAACACCCGTGGGAATATCTAGCAACAACCCACTCCCACTCGTGCTATATTGCTTAAATATGTATACTGTATGTATATACTGTATGGGCAATTCCATGCAAAACTGTCAAGTCCATAACCCCACACAGCATCATACTATGATGTGGATGATGATTTCTTAAAAGTTTACCATTTCGCTCGCGCAAAAAAAAAAATTAATCGTTCCTACATCGTTTTTTTCATCGTTCCTACAAACATTTATCAGAACCAACATTTCTAGATGATGTTGGGAATGGGGTAGGCCTACTATTACTAAAATAAAAGCATAAGGTAGCCTATGCCTGTTTTTTACATCCCGACTATTTAATGTAGGTTTTAGGCTAAGCCTACACAGTAAGAGCAACAAGTTGGCTAGAATTATATGAAATAAGGGCATAAAGGGCATGAATAAGACAATTCCTTAGGAGGGGTTGGGAATGCCTGGGTTGAGTTTGAGATGCATTAGGCCTATAGCCTACACATGGATCATCACTATTTGTTTTGTGTTTTTATCCAACTTTGATAATATAAATATGGAGATTACTTTCTTTTCGCCTTTTCATTGTTATTAGCCTATGCCAATCAACTGAGTTGAATGCTGTGCATGTTGTCTCTACATAGGCTACACATATTGCTGTGCATGTTGTCTACACAGCCTATAGTAGCCTACACTGTTGGCTAATCTAATTAGGCTACACACTTTGCGATAAGGTGACATTTCTGATTCTGACACAACCATCATACAAAATAAAACGAACTCAGCCAAAAGCCTGTTGCAAAAGCCAAGTTCAGCGACCACAACGTTTTGAAACTTTTCCTCCGGTTCCCATTCGGCTTATGTGACATTTGCAACGTTTAATCATCTTTAACATCGTTCATAGACCTTTACTGACCTCAATCACGCAGACCACCGCAGCATCAGTCTCTCTCTCTCCTGCTCCTCACTAACTTCTTGAAACATCTTTGTATCATCTAGCCAATGAATTGAAAGACAGTCTAAATGTTCCCATGCCAAAAACTAATGCTATACAATGCCATTTAGTTTTCACTCGCAATAAGAAGCTGTTAGCCTGAGTTTGGTTGTTCGATGTTGGCATTTTCCATAACGTTCCATTTAGCTGCCAAAAGCAAATGAAATAGACAAATAGCTTACAATATCGCCAGGCTGCAATATCACCTTTCCTTCCCCATAGCTAAATGTAGGCAACGTTAAGCAATTAACAATTAGCCTACTAATATCAACTTACAATCTCACTATGTCGTTCACTGCGAATTGTGTCCTCTCTTCCGCCCACAGCACGGGAACGTTATACGCTCGCCTGCCTACCGCGCTAGCCAGAGCGCTAAGGCTCTGAGGCATGGGAATCATAACGATACTTTCATTCAATAAACAGACTTGTATTTATAGTTTGACTCGCTTTGTTGTCATGTTAAGTTAATATCTGCACTATTTTTTATTTATTTATTTATTTAAATCCGACCCAAAATTATAGGGGGGGCTTGGAAATATTTTGGGTGGGCTGAAGCCATTTGGTGATGCCTACTCTTTGGGGTGGCCTGACCGGCCTGACCAGCGATCACGCAGTCCACCCACCACTGCAGTTTACATGAAATAGCACTGCCTAGCCTACCACACAAGCACCTGCCATACACAACTTACTTTCTCCCTCTATTAGTGAGCCATACCCTGACGGTGTCAATGACAATCAATCAGGAGGAGTAGTTATTGAAAATAATCACGCTGACGGTGTCAATGACAATCAATCAGGAGGAGTAGTTATTGAAAATAATCGCGCTTTAGACATGACCAGCCTACTTCAACTTGGTGGCACATAGACCATAGCTAGCAATAATTGCAAATATTTTTTAGATCTCCTGACTAAGTTTACTGTACTTATTCAAACGACATCAGCACCACTGTCACTGGATATAAAGCAAACGTTGACTTTCACTCGGTGCTTCACTGACTGTAAAAAAGTGTCATAATATTATCTATCTATGCACTGCCTGATGCTTGACAGCAATTGCTAGCTCGATGAGTTGCGAAACGACATCAGCAAAATGTACCACTCGGTCCGTATTAAATTTACAGTTAACAACATTGGCTTCCCAGGCATGCATTTAATTACCTTTCACTGCCTTCACGTCTGCCAGGCTCCAAACTGTCTTCATAACAGCAGTTGCAATTCAGTATTAAAACAGCCTTGGTAAAGTTAAAACCAACTATTTGAACTGCAGTTAGTTTAGCCTACCCTCATAACTAGACCTCTCAAATTCCGAAATTTGAAGTCTAAATATACACACTTTATGTTGAAAGTGTAACTGCGATTACATTCTAATTAAAATCCTCGTTGCCTCACGCACACCGCAGACAGGGCGACCGCTCTACTTCCGGTATTTCACTGACGTTGGGAGTGAAGTTTACCCAGAATGCTCAGGTCAATACAAATCATCCAAAACACACCATCAGTATGAAACATCGTGTAATTGTCTAGTATATATACCAAATGAACACCCACTACATTTAACAGCGCGTAAGTCCGTACTTGTCCTTCGGGGCCATGGCATTGCTAAGATCTAAAAAGTCTCAGGATGAGACACTCCGTTGCGGACCATCCTAGAACTATCCACATTGTATTGTTGCGGACCATCTCCGACATCCAATGGTAAATTGAAAGGTGTAAGGCTACTATCATACGCTAGTGAATGTATGCCAGGACATGGCACAACTCCATAGTGCTGTGAGAATTGCACCTACATGTTTTACAAGAATGGCCTTGATTTGATTTTTTTTTTTTTAAATATCAACATTGTATCTTAAATCACTCTGAAATGTCATTTCTGCATGACCTAAGCAATTTAAGATGAGCTATTCCGAATAATAGCATACATTCACAAACACACACGTTTTTGCTAATTATAGAGCCATCGACAGACCAAATAACACCAAATTTATTGAGGGTGCTTTGGATGGGGTCTCAAGTCATCCCACCAAATATGGCTTTCATACGTCACAGCATTGCCAAGATAGGCACACTTCCTGTTTGGCGGCTTCGCTCGCTGAATTTAATTGGTCGTCACAGGCGAACGCTTGGACGTATGAAGGCGAAATCAAGGCATTTGATCCGCCTTGGTCTGTAGATCACGCGTGCCAAGTTTCATGACGATCGGATGAACTATGCGGCCAAAGTCGCTTTACTTTGATTTTGGACAAAATTCAAAATGGTGGAAAATCCATCATGGCGGAAAATTACGTCACATAGTGCGTTGGAATCAGCTGAGTCAGAGGATTCCAACGGTATAAGTTTTATCAAAATCGGCCATACGGATCAAACGTTACAGGCATTAACGTGTTTTCCAACTTTGACCAGTTGGTGGCACTAGGGCGTGAGAGCGGAGAGCATGAAACCTGGTGGTGTCAATCAGGGTAGTCTCTTCTATCAGCGTACCAAATTTCATGACTTTATGTCTTACGGTTTGGGCTACAGGTGGAAAAATGTGTGGGCATCAGCGCTCAAAAGTCGCTTTTCCATTCATTCCTATGGGAAAAAATCGACCGGAAAAACTGGAATAACGGGAGAACGACAAGGCGTATCAAAAAGCTGTATACAAGCCACCATCCTCGCATCAGGACCGACGCGTGAGAGGTGGAACGGCGTCTCTAGCTCTAAATCCCTAGGACAAGATAGGGAGACAAAAGTTTGACTTAAGATAAATAAGTAGTATATGAAACGCACGGAGAACAATAGTGTGCTTTTGCAAGCACACTAATAATAGGAAGAACAATAGTGTGCTTTTGCAAGCACACTAATATGAAACGCACGGATAGCAATAGTGTGCTTTTGCAAGCACACTAATGATGATGTGAGTTGTAATCGCAGGTATCTCACATGGTCAAAACTGCACAAAATTGGAAGTGTAGGATCTTTATGACACCCTCTGAATGCACGCCACGACAAAGTATCTTGTTCCGCCTTAACACATAGCTTTTCAAAATATGACTCTATTCCATCCATTTTCAGTAATATTCACAAACACACTATCATTCAATGGCAAACACTACACTCTAGTGGTCATATGTGGTACTGCATCTAAAACCACAGAAACAGCATAATGGGCTACGTAGAGCCTTGAGCAAGAGCTGGCAAAAGGGCGTCATGAGAACCGTTGAGACTCTTCTTAAAGTGCACCATTTATCAATACTTCAAGTTCTGAAAATACACCACAGTGATTTTGAGAATAATGTATAGGCCTTTTATTTTTAACCATATTGTTAGTTGCGGCCCTGCATGTTGGGGGTAGGGGGAGGGGGGACCATCATCCATCTCTGGGTCCTGTGTGCAGTTGTTCCGCCACAGATTCACATGGTATTGAAATCCATGTTTCAGTTGCTAAGTCAAAAGTGAGTAAATCTTGTAAGGAAGTTGAAATAGTCACACAAATGTGATTCATTTAACTGTTTATGTTATTGTTGAGTGTTAATGAGTTCTACAGAAGTATAATCATGATTTTATTTTATAATGGACCAGACCTGCAGCAACATGAAGAGAACAAATAAAAGTTACTGCACTCGTCTATTCAGGATCTCACCTCCAATATGTGAACTGATTAACCCTGTGGCACGTGTGTGTGTGTGTGTGTGTGTGTGTGTGTGTGTGTGTGTGTGTGTGTGTGTGTGTGTGTGTGTGTGTGTGTGTGTGTGTATTAAACAATAAACTCTCCCTGGTTCTTAAACCCACAGGAAGCGCTGCTGTAAAGCCACTGTGAAGTGCACTGAGTTTAAGGACAGAAACCTCAGCTGTAATAAACTGCGGACAATTACAATCGAGGGAGAGCACGCTGCAGCAGTCCGACTCAACCAGCAGAGGAAGACGCAGGAATGTATTTTTATGTGATCTGTTGTACCAGCAGCACTGAGAGTGTTGGATTCAGAACTTTAGATGTGTATGTCCCAGCACTGAGAGTGTTGGTTTCATAACTTTAGATGTGTATGTCCCAGCACTGAGAGTGTTGATTCAGAACTTTAGATTTGTATGTCCCAGCACTGAGAGTGTTGGATTCAGAACTTTAGATGTGTATGTCCCAGCACTGAGAGTGTTGATTCAGAACTTTAGATCTGTATGTCCAGCACTGAGAGTGTTGATTCAGAACTTTAGATGTGTATGTCCCAGCACTGAGAGTGTTGATTCAGAACTTTAGATGTGTATGTCCCAGCACTGAGAGTGTTGATTCAGAACTTTAGATCTGTATGTCCAGCACTGAGAGTGTTGGATTCAGAACTTTAGTTGTGTATGTCCCGGCACTGAAGGCCGTTTTTCACCGAGAGCGAACCTGGGGCCGGTTTCACTAAGGTAGTTTAGACTGGTCTATGGGTTAAGATAGGTCTTAAGTTATTAAGTTATAAGTTATTTATATTTTTAGATTAAGATATAAAATATTACTCCCTCAGAGGCGCTGAAATGGCCCCCCAAACCAGCATATGCTGTTTGCGTCATGTACGTTGACATCCCTTCATCTTCCATGTGAGATCTGGAATTGCGGCCAATTGGACTCAGAAGAGGCAGGAGATGAGTCAGGACTGGTCCTGATATTCAATAGAGAAGGATGAAGGGATTCCAACATACATGACGCGATCAGCATACACTCAGTGTCTGTGAGAATCTACAGATACAAAACTAGAGCACGCCAGGGTGCAATAAGCATGCCAGAAGAGCTCCTAGTGGATCCGTGGACACGAGGGTTGGTGGAGAGCTATGAGACTGGATGAATGTATGGCGTCCCCAACTGTCTTTACGACACAACTCCTGGAGCAGAGCACCGCTGCCGTCGCCTCCAAGGACACAGACCCCTCACCAGGCAGGATGGTGCAGACAAACCAGCAAACCTCAGGAAGTGGACCCACACGCCATCATCATCATCCTCGACCCTGGACAGATGCACAACAACCCGGGTCCACTCAGCCCTCTGCTGATGCAGTACTCTCCCCCCACCATCAGAATCGCCAGGATCAGAATTCCCACGTTTCCGAGAGGAGGATGTAGCATGAAGTTAAAAAAGTGAAAATGTGGGAAATATCATAGTTTTCAGTTAAAAGACTTTTAGTCATATAACTGCTTAAATCCAGCTTGCTCCAAAACAAACAAAAATGTGCGAATGCTCCAATGATAAGATAACCAGTGTGAAACAACTTAGACTTAAAATGCTTTTGCTTAGACTTAGTGGTTTGTTTTCTTAAAGCATAGTGTTATTTTTGCTTATAAAACATATCTTGTGTTTACTTAGATATGTGACCCTGTAAAGCGAAACCAGTCATTTCGGCAAAATTTACTAAATTAAGTTATTGTGCTCACATGAACGGCCATAAACTAAACTTTCCAACAATATGTATATTGAGGGTATTACACAAACTATCGCTAAGATAACCGCATCCAAAGTTGACATGGTTTTCCCGTCACAATATGCCAGAAGAGGAGAAATCACCTTTTTAAGCGGCGCGTGGACAACGGGAATGACAGCAAATGTGTTGAATCTTTGCCGGGTTTAACAGTCAAAACGTATGTTTTTCCGTGAAATGCGTTCACAATATGAAACTGTAGACTGTATACCAGGGGTCGGCAATAGGAGGCCCGCGGGCCAGATGCGGCCCGCAAGCAAAAAACATCTGGCCCGTGAGATCATTTGAACCAAAGAATGAAAAAAAAAAAAAAAAAACACTTTTAAAAATCGGACTGCCAGTCTCAAAAAATGCTCTATTTTGAAACGTAATTTCAATTTCAGAAGAATTTCAATCAATCTAAATGCTTAGCTATTTGTTTCATCTGCATACGAGTGAAGAAGCACGCAGCGAGGTGCAGCGAACGCACAACATGCAAAAACAATGAAGTCAGGACAGCGCTGGTTCTGAAATTCCAAACTAGTCCCTTAAACACAAGTTGTCATTCAAACAACGGACATAGGCTTATGGTGATAATTAAAACACGACTTCTTTTAAACAGGCCTGACATCAAACAGGCAATTTACGCACATACAACTGTGAAAAGTAAAACACGAGTTTCAAACATAGCGTGCGTGTTATTTAGGAACGCAACCTTGAAATTAGCATGCTTAGTTTCGTGGTGCCGTCTAATATTGTACTCTTTGCATGCAGAGACACCCTCGTTACAGATCAGGCATGAGGGCTTTGCATTAATAAAACTAGGGAGGATTAAGGCATAGTTCTCTGTCCATTCATCATTAAAGATCCTGTTTTCGCTTGATAGTGCCATTTTTTGACAGCTAACAGAAACGCGTAGAAATGTTTTTGTGGTGTTTTTTTTAAACACACAGGCATATAATAGCGCCCCCAATGACCAGTCGACAAATTTAACCTACATCAGCCTGCTTGAATGTCTCTGCTCTGTCATCAAGAGCGCCTACATTTTTTATTATCACCCCTCCTCCGATATTAATTAATTAATTAAATTAGCCATTGTTTTGGTTGTGGACTTGTGGCCCGCCATGTAATGGCTTGGAAAATATCTGGCCCGAGGCCAAACTTAATTGCCGACCCCTGCTGTATACTGTCGAATTATGCGAAAACGTGAAATTCAACATTTTAACCCGGAAGTTTGTTATTGTTGATTTTCTCAAAATAACGTTGTGCGCAATGCGACTGATTTAGCTTTGAATGGTCACATATACAATGTTTTGTGTTAGATTTAAAGTATGTTATGCTGAATTAAATGTGATTAGATTTAAAGTGTGTTATGCCGAATTAAATGTGATCATAACATGATGTACCAACAGTAAAAGACCATAGGCCAGTAAAGGGTCAACAACACGGTCAACGGACAAGAGGAAGACAGAATAGAGAACCGTTAACTCATGGCAAGAGAGGATAAGAACCAGCCTGGGCACATACTGTACCTACTTTTTTGTCTTTTGTTTTTCTTTGTACTATGCAGTGCTATCTTTTTCCTATCTGTATTGCAATGACATGGTCTGTCAACAAATTACAGTAAAAATAAAATAGTAAAAGCATAAATGTGAATCCAGTCTCTTTCAATCAAACTCCCACATACACTAAGATCAAGATGTAACCTACAATTTGCAAACATCCCTCCAGAGTACACGGTTATATTGACATGACTGAACAATTTGACTGTCTTATCCGTACACAATGACACAAGGACTGGTCCTTCTGATGCACTGACATGTTCATTGACACAGATATTTAGTTTTGGGAGACAAACTAAGGATTTTGAGCAAGAATTTGCAGGTAATCCATGGTGTTTTACTATTTGTACAAATTGTTTCGAGAAATGCACTTAACTGTTTTGCAAATCTCGAGGATGATTAAAAAAATGTACCAAAGCGACTGAGAAAAACTGTAACATGCAAACTGGACATCTGAGCTACACTGAGCACAGGTGATTTAACATTATGCCAAAATACTCATCATATGCTGCTGCTAGGTCGTTTGAAAAAGTTTTCAACTAAAAAATTGCATTCATACAGCAACTTTAACACTCAGAGAGAGTTGGTATTTCAGCAGTGTACCACCATCAAGGTTGTGGTTGTGCAGTGTTGGTGATGAGCATGTGAGATGAGCAGAGTGGTTGAGGCCATGTTTGTAAGGCTGTGTGGAGTCCACAAGAGTCCAGAGAAGGGCAAGTGACCATGGGACCTCGTCATGCAGGACTAGGAGAGGATCCAGCAGCGTGTCCTTGGCAACGGAGCGCTCATGGAGAATAGGGAAAACGTGGAGGTGTTTGGTCGCTTCTAACTTCATTTCTGTTTGGATCAGTTTTCAAACAATCAGTTTTGTTTAACTAATAATAATGAATAATAATAAGTTTAATTTATATAGTGCCTTTCTCAAACCCAAGGTCGCTTTACATTGTAAAATATGAAGGAAAATACAATAAACAAACAAATAATATACAACAAACAAACAAAGTACACGTGTTTGTCTAATTAGTGTGCTTCAATGTCTTTCTGTGTGTGTGTGTGTGTGTGTGTGACCATACAGCTTTATTATTGTGTGTGTGTGTGTGTGACCATACAGCTTTATTATTGTGTGTGTGTGTGTGTGACCATACAGCTTTATTATTGTGTGTGTGTGTGTGTGTGTGTGTGTGTGACCCTACAGCTTTATTAACCCTTTTCAGGCCCACACCCATGAAGGGACCAAAGAAAAGCTAATACAGTATGCCTATCTACGCCTGTGTGTGTGTGTGTGTGTGTGTGTGTGTGTGCATGACCCTACAGGTTTATTAACCATTTTAGGCCCAGGCCCATGAAGGGACCAAAGAAAACCTAATACAATCAGGACACCTGCTGAAATGAGCAAACATTAGCGTGTGTGTGTGTGTGTGTGTGTGTGTGTGTGTGTATGTGTGTGTGTATGTGTGTGTGTGGGTGTGTGTGGGTGCACATGTAGGTGTGGTCACAAGCTTACCTGGACCACGGCAGACTATAAGAGACTCACCTGAGTGGTCTGGTGCCCATACCTGACGGAGACGCACCTGAGTGGTGCCCATACCTGACGGAGACTCACCTGAGTGGTGCTCATACCTGACGGAGACGCACCTGAGTGGTGCTCATACCTGACGGAGACGCACCTGAGTGGTGCTCATACCTGACGGAGACGCACCTGAGTGGTCTGGTGCTCATACCTGACGGAGACGCACCTGAGTGGTGCTCATACCTGACGGAGACGCACCTGAGTGGTCTGGTGCTCATACCTGACGGAGACTCACCTGAGTGGTGCTCATACCTGACGGAGACGCACCTGAGTGGTGCTCATACCTGACGGAGACCCGCAAGTGGAAATGGAAGTGAACATGCGTCTGTGGATGTTACTGAGTCTCACTGCTGCCATTGGTGAGTTTCGACTTATGTCTACATGTGTGTGTGTGTGTGTGTATACATCTGGGTATGGGGTCCCTTAGAAATGTGAGGACTTTGAAAGTGCATAGTGTGAATGTGTGTGTGTATAATGTACAATTAGTCTGAGTTTATAGTGTAAGTGCTCTAATAAGTTTTATACGATTGTATACACACAGGTTTGTGTGTGTGTCTGAGAGAGAGTGTGAGCATGCATACCTATGTTGATCTAGATACTGTATATGTGTGTTCAGAGTCTCTCACCTGTAGTTACCTGCTGTCTCAGTGTGTGCAGAGTCTCACCTGTAGTTACCTGCTGTCTCAGTGTGTGCAGGGTCTCCTAACTGTAGTTACCCGCTGTCTCAGTGTGTGCAGGGTCTCCTAACTGTAGTTACCTGCTGTCTCAGTGTGTGCAGGGTCTCCTAACTGTAGTTACCTGTCTCTGCTGGAGCACCTGGGGATGGGATCCAGCAGCTACAGCCTCTCAGCCGTCCGCCCTGTCAGGGACTGGAGGTCTCCCACCTTCGCCACCGTAGACCTCTACCTCTACGTCATCATAGATGTGGTGAGTGTGTGTGTGTGAATCTCTACGTCATCTTAGACGTGGTGAGTGTGTGTGTGTGTGTATCCACTTGTTCGCCATCACATTGTGTTGTGTAAAGTGTGTGTCGTTTTGTGTCAGATGTCAAAAAGGTTTGTGTGTGTGTGTGAGATACATGTGTGTGTTTTTACTCCAGGATGAGAAGTTCCAGAGCTTCACGTGTGTGTGTGTGTGTGTGTGTGTGTGTGTGTGTGTGTGTGTGTGTGTGTGTGTGTGTGTGTGTGTGTGTGTGTGTGTGTGTGTGTGTGTGTGTGTGTGTGTGTGTGTGTGTGTGTGTGTGTGTGTGTGTGTGTGTGTGTGTATTTTTACCCCAGGATGAGAAGTTCCAGAGCTTCACGACTGGAGTGAGCCTGTCTGCAGTGAGTTGTGGTCCAATGATCCCATCTACACAGCTCTCTGCCTATCCTATATGCTTTTACCATTGTATGTGTACACACTTTAGTTTGTGTGTGTGTGTGATTGTGTGTGTGTGTGTGTTGTGTGTATGTGTACACACTTTTGTTTATGTATGTGTGTGTGTGTATGTGTGTGTGTGTGTGTGTGTGTACACTTTAGCTTGTGTGTGTGTGTGTGTGTAGACTTTAGTGTGTGTACATGTGTATGTGTGTAAATGTCCCTCCTCCTCTGCAGTCCTGGACAAATGAACTCCTCCGCTGGGACCCACTGGACTTCTGTGGCATCCAACAGTTCAACGTCCCCAGAGAATACGTGTGGAGACCGCACTTCACCATCATGGAGAGGTGTGTGTGTGTGTGTGTGTGTGTGTGTGTGTGTGTGTGTGTGTGTGTGTGTGTGTGTGTGTGTGTGTGTGTGTGTGTGTGTGTGTGTGTGTGTGTGTGTGTGTGTGTGTGTTCAACGTCCCCAGAGAATATGTGTGGAGACCTCACTTCACCATCATGGAGAGGTGTGTGTGTGTGTGTGTGTGTGTGTGTGTGTGTGTGTGTGTGTGTGTGTGTGTGTGTGTGTGTGTGTGTGTGTGTGCAAAGACAAATCTAACAGACAGTCTGATTAAAAAAAAACACTCAAAGTTACAAAACTACAAACTCATTGGCTTGGACGTGACACACACAAGTGAGACGAACTGATGAAGGACCAGCAGGATAGAAATACACACCAGACTGGACGTGTGCTGTGTGTGTCTCCTTAGCGCTGAGCTTTAAGGAGCGTGTGCTGTGTGTGTGTGCTGTGTGTGTCTGTCGTCTCAGCGCTGATCTTTGAAGTGTGCTGTGTGTGTGTGTGTGTCTCCGCAGCATTGAGACGAAGCAGAGCGGGGCAGAGCAAGCCTCCCAGGTTCTACTGAGGTCAGGCGGCATGGTCTTCTATGGAGACACTTACAAGATCACCAGCACCTGCAACATGGACCTGCACAAGTTCCCCTTCGACACACAGAGATGCAAACTCACACTGTTGGCCCTCCTTACCACAAGTGAGTGTGTGTGTGTGTGTGTGTGTGTGCGGGTGTGTGTGTGTGTGTGCATGTGCACACGCTTGTGTGTGTGTGTGTGTGTGTATGTGTGTGTGTATGTGTGTGTGTGTGTGTGTGTGTGTGTGTGTGTATGTGTGTGTGTGTGTGTGTGTGTGTGTGTGTGTGTGTATGTGTGTGTGTGTGTGTGTGTGTGTGTGTGTCAAAATCAATACTCTCTTTTTACAAGTTATTAGTACATTCATAATAGTCACCGTTCACTGCATTTGGTGGTACTGTGTGTGGTGCATTTGTTAGCATTAGCGCATGTTAGCATTAACGCTTGGAATACAGTCCACTGGTGTCTGATCACTGACTGCTGCTTTCAACAGATTAGCCTGGGAATCACAGTTGACCAGCTATGTCTGTTCTACTCCTTCGACGTGTACCTGTAAATGTATGTTCAAATGTTTTGTTTTCATCGCACACACACACACACACACACACACACACACACACACACACACACACACACACACACACACACAGTTGACCAGGTGCGTCTGTTCCTGCCCTCCAACTCCTCGGATGTGACGACGGGGTCCCTCACCGTGTTCCAGAAGCAGGGCGAGTGGGACCTCATCAGCGTCCACGTCTCCAAGGACAACCTCACCATTGGCCCCCGGGAAGTGTTGGATCAGCTGGTGTATACGGTATGAGGCTAATGCTAGCTTTGCTGGTGTATACGGTATGAGGCTAACGCTAGCTCTGCTGGTGTATACGGTTTGAGGCTAACGCTAGCTCTGCTGGTGTATATGGTTTGAGGCTAACGCTAGCTCTGCTGGTGTATATGGTTTGAGGCTAATGCTAGCTCTGCTGGTGTATACGGTTTGAGGCTAACGCTAGCTCTGCTGGTGTATATGACCAGCTGGTGTATGCGGCATGAGGCTAATGCTAGCTGAGATTGACAATTTAAAACGACAATAACTGAAAAACTTTACCCGCAAACCCTCTGATTTTTTCTGGGTTTCTCAAGGCATTGGAGGGTGAGATCTGGGCTCTTTCTAAAGAATTGTGCTGATTTTTAGAAGTGGAAGGGCTGTATTGTATTTGTAAAGTGGTGGCTTTGAAAATGTGTAATAACTTTAGAAAAAGTAAATGTGCTTCCTTTAAACCCTGCAACCTGAGGATCCCTTATGGTTCCAATAAGACCCTTTTGATCTAGAACGCATTATCTACTCTCTGCTGCATGTGTGTGTGTGTGTGTGTGTGTGTGTGTGTGTGTGTGTGTGTGTGTGTGTGTGTGTTTTCCTGCCCCAGATCACCATCACCAGGAAGCCCCAGCTGTACATTATTAACTTCCTGGTTCCTGTCTTGGTCTTCCTGGTTCTGGACCTAATGTCCTTCTTCATGAATGAGTCCAGAGGGGAGAAGTTGGGCTTCAAGGTCACCATCCTACTGGCCATCTCTGTGCTGCTGCTAATCCTCCACGATATCCTGCCCTCCACAGACAAGAAAACACCTGTTATAGGTCAGTCCAACACACACACACACAGGTGTAATTTTATTCAGGCAGGGACGAGGGCAGTCATGAACACAACCTGCTTGATCTCCATGTCCACAGGAATATTTTGCACTGGGGTCTTCTCGTTTGTTGGCTGCAGCATCGTTGAGACGATCACGGTCAGTTTCCTGATGCGTATGGCCTCCAAGTGTGATGCGAAGGCTCTTACATCGAGAACCCCAGAGAAGATGAATGGGGAAGGGACCGATCAGTCAGGTGAGTCAGCCTTACCTTATGCCTTCCCTTATTCTATACCATATACCTTCCCTTATTCTATACCTTATTCTATACCGTATGCCTTCACTTATTCTATACCCTATGCCTTCCCTTATTCTATACCTTATTCTATACCGTATGCCTTCCCTTTTTCTATACAGTACCTTATGCCTCTCCTTATTCTATACCATATGTCCTCCCTTATTCTATACCATATGCCTTCCCTTATTCCATACCATATACCTTCCCTTATTCTATACCTTATGCCTTCCCTTACTCTATACCTTACTCTATACCGTATGCCTTCCCTTATTCTATACCATATTCCTTCCCTTATTCTATACCTTATTCTGTACCTTATACCTTCCGTTATTCTATATCATATGCCTTCCCTTATTCTATACCGTATGCCTGCCCTTATTCTATACCATATGCCTTCCCTTATTCTATACCTTATACCTTCCCTTATTCTATACCATATGCCTGCCCTTATTCTATACCATATGCCTTCCCTTATTCTATACCTTATACCTTCCCTTATTCTATACCTTATGCCTTCCCTTACACCTGGTCCTAACCGGATCCTAGCGAGCGACTTCAATGTTGCCTGTCTACACTGAATCCGTTAAATATGCCATTGTGTTGCGTCACAGGCTTCCATATTTCTCATTCAAAACAGCAGAGCAATGCGAGCGACAAAAAGAAAATAAAAGCAGGGCGTCCGACAAATGTTCTCTCAAAAACGTTGCGCTGTTCGCATCGCTTCAGTCAGGACACTCCAATTGAAAACAATGCAATTAAATGGAATTTATCGCTAATGTTAGTTGGTGTCGCGTTCGGTTAAGACAAGGTGTTGTTCTATACCTTATGCCTTCCCTTATTCTATACCATATGCCTTTCCTTATTATACCTTATGCCTTTCCTTATTCTATCCCTTATAGTCACATGTAAAAACAGAATGACAGAATGTGATAATCTGCTAATCATATAAACTTATAGCTGGGACTCAGACAACATTTAAAATGTTGACACAAACGACTATTTAATGGAAAATGTGTTTATTTTGAATTTGATACCAGCAACACATTTCAAGAAAGTTGGGACAAATGAAAATGAGTCTATGTCTTGCTGAAGACCGCTGCAGTGTTCTGTAATACTGAATCCAGGTGTCTCTTTAGTTGCTTTGACTCAGTGCCAGTGGATTAGTGCTGCAGGGTACTGTAATACTGAATCCAGGTGTCTCTTTAGTTGCTTTGACTCAGTGGATTAGTGAGCCAAATGCTTTCCAAATAGGAAACTTCCTCTGTAGCTTGCTCAGAGTCCCTACACATCAAATGAATCACCAACAATGTAGTTAGCAAACCCAAAGTTTATTACAGAAGACACAGAAGGAAATTATTACAGAAGGAAAGTCAAGATCTCACGTGACATAATGTCCTCATATGGACTTTCCTTCGAGAGGAGCTGATAGGGGGACAGTGGGTAAAAGAAAACCAAAGACAAACGTATCGTAATGGGGGCCGCATTTACTGTACGTATGGCACCTAATAGAACTTGATGGACACGAAGCTATCTGGCGTTCTAATATCTTGAGGCCGTGTCAGGCTCCGCCCGCTCACCCAAACTCTGGTTCCCCCCACAGCTGACAGCACAGGAGCTGATCTGATAGGGAGACAGTTGGTAAAAGTAAATCAAAGACAAACGTATCGTCTGTAATGTCTGGTTTCCCCCACAACTGACAGCACAGGAGAGGAGCTGATAGGGGGACAGTTGGTAAAAGAAAACCAAAGACAAACGTATCGTCTGTAATGTCTGGTTTCCCTCACAGCTGACAGCACAGGAGCTGATAGGGGGACAGTTGGTAAAAGAAAACCAAAGACAAACGTATCGTCTGTAATGTCTGGTTTCCCCCACAGCTGACAGCACAGGAGTGGGGCATCATCTGGAGAGGAAGGAGGACGATTCATCTGTGCTGCACCTCATCCTGGCTGAGCTGCAGGTGTTGCGAACACACATGTCCTCCGATCACCCAAAGCATCATGGGAAGAGCTGCCTGTACCTGAAGACAGCAGCCAAGTGGATCAACGCTGTTTACTTCATTCTGTATCTCTGTGCTGCCACTGTTTTTCTAGCTTTGATCGGCAAAGAGTGGTTTAACTAGCTGTGTGAGTAAATAGATTGAAAAATAAATATGAACATAATATATCAAATCTGTTCCTTAGCTCAAAAAGAGAGAGGGTGTTGGTGAAAATTAGGACTGTCAGCGTTAATGCGATTAGGGACAACGCATTAATTTCATATCACAAAATATTCTATTTTACACTGTCACTTATTGTGTTATCAACAATTTGCTTTGACTGATACTGTTTGACTGACACCTTTTGATGCACTGTTTCATGTCCTTAAACTGCCACAGACAGTTCCTGACACATTTATTGTAAAACACAAGGGAGGTCATGTGTGCAACACAGAGCACATCTAAGCACACCAGAATGTCCTAGTTGTATTTAAAAAGCCTTCTGTTGTATTTAGTTTGAATAAATATCAGATATGGGAAAAATACTCTCAGGGTTTCACAGAGTCATCCTTTGTGTGCCTGTGTGTGCTTGTGCGGTGCTAGCATAGTGGCTAAGGAGCACGGCTAGCATGCAGTAGCCTGAACAGTTCAACACACAGATAGGCCCTTTCCGAAACGGAGTCCCTACTCACTTCGACTCGGTTAGCGAGTGAACTTCCTTTTCAAGTCACACTCGTGGGTGCGGAGAACACTCGCATTGAAAGGGTAGGGGTTAAAACAGCGCTACATTTCGGATGTGCTTGAAGGGAGATGGGAATTGACGTCAGATTTGTTTTCATAGAAATTATGAGGCAATATATATTAAATCGCCAGTAAAGATGTTCTGGGCACCCCTGTGTATTAGAATTAGGTTGGACTGTTCATTTTCCCCACGTGTGTTTAAGTTTCAAGGTAGGATAAAACTTTTTCTCCTTGGGAAAGCATTGGTATTGAGATGCACGAGTTTTAATTAAATCTACGCAGTATGCTAATTATAAATGCTAACTGGATTTAATAATAATTTAGCTAGTCGTCTTCTATGCGTCATTGCGTTCACGATTATGAATGTTTTATTTGGATTAAATGTGCATGTCGAGGGGCGGGTGTCCATTGAGTGCGCACGAGAGGGAGAACAAGAGAAAGCGGGCCAAGGCGAGGGGCTTTTACTTTTATAAGCCTACTGTTTGGTAAAGTTGCACGCATAGTCTACAATGAAAACTTGCGAAAGATATGTATGCTTTCACCCGAGCAGCGCCAGGTGCACCATTGCGACATTTGTTTTTCAGTCGCACTTTTAAAAAGTTGGTCCCTGAGTAGGAAAAGCTTCCACGCTTCCAGGGATGAGACGTGGTGAGCACAGAGGGGAGGGGCTGTGTGTGTGTGCGTGCGTGTGTGCGTGCACAAGGCACGTGACCCTGAGTTACTCCTGTGTGTGTGTGTGTGTGTGTGCGTGCGTGTGTGTGTGTGTGTGTGTGTGTGTGTGTGTGTGTGCGTGTGTGCAAGGCACGTAACCCTGAGTTGCTTCAGGGATGATGGCCCTTGTGATATAATTGATGTATGGAAGTCACATTGGATAGAAGTGTCTGCTAATGAATAAGTAGGCTAAATGTGTGTGTGTGTGTGTGTGTGTGTGTGTTTATTTTGTATGTGTGTTAATGTTATCTTTGTCCTATGTGAGTGTTCTCTATCTTTGTGTGATTCAGTTTTGTGTAAGTAATAATAATGAATAATAATATGCTTAATTTATATAGTGCTTTTCTCAAACCCAAGGTCGCTTTACATTGTAAAATATGAAGGAAAATACAATAAGCAAACAAATAAAATACAACAAACAAACAAAGTACATGTGTTGGTCTAATTAGTGTGTTTCAGTGTGTGTGTGTGTGTGTGTGTGAGACCATACAGCTTTATTATTGTGTGTGTGTGTGTGTGACCATACAGCTTTATTATTGTGTGTGTG